>NC_051160.1:105894278-105918602 GCF_013339745.2 Dermacentor silvarum | reverse complement strand
ATTAACGGGAATCGGCGACTCTTCCTCGATGCTCTCCTAATGTGATTGTTGCTGCTGATGCTGCTGCTCCACTATCTTTGACGCACTGTAACAATAGGAAATCACAACTTATTCATCTGAACAAGACTTTTCTTAGTAGCAGATAAATTATATTTATCATATGGTATTTTAAATATTTCATTTCGAGTTAACTACTGGTTTCATGTCCATTTCCTCGTAATGGGTAAGTGAAATTATTCGAGGAAAAGTAGACAAGCAAAACAAGATTGTGGTCTTCCCGGAGAATGAATTGTGCTGTCGCAGTAAGTCAGCTCAGAGCCGAAGTGATCGCTGAAGTCTGCTGTCTTTTTTTCTTTCACAGAACAGACCTACGCTTACAGGCACCACTTTGTCGGTCAGCATAACCTATTATTATATTGTACGCCGATGTACAACACAAGACGTGGGATCAGGTTCTACCGTACGTAACATTTGCGTACAAGTCTGCAAGTTGAAGAATGGTCGTGCTTTAATTAATGTTCTGATACCATGAGCAATCCTCTGCCTTATAAGTGAGATGTGATGATGGTACTTGAGATGAGCATCTAGGACTACTCCCAAGAATGTGCACTTAGTAGTACTGAGAAGGCTGTGGCCATTGATAGTAATAGCGGGTGTAGGTGAAAGAGCGTTATGATTAGAATGGAAGACAATGAACGGTGTTTTATTGGTATTAATTGTTAAACCATTAGCTGTGCACCAGTTCTGAATGTTATAGAAGTCAGAGGACAATTTAATGGTTAGCGCATTGATGGACATGTCTTTAGTAACTATAGTTGTATCATCAGCGTACAAGAAAGGTGTACTGTGTGTTAAAATCGAGGTTAGGTCATTAATATAGATTAAGAATAAAAGCGGGCCCAGTATGGAACCTTGCGGGACACCTTTGTCAATAGATTTAAAAGTGGAGAGGAAGTTAGAGACACAAACAGCTTGCTGTCTATTCGATAAGTAGCTATTAATCAGCTCCTGTGCACTACCTACGACAGCTATTGAGTTAAGTTTAGCTAATAGTATATTATGAACTATAGAGTCAAATGCCTTAGAGAGGTCATCAACAGCGCTCCGGCAAAACAACGGGAGTCAAGCGCGTGTTTAATATAATCGGTAAGGGAGAGTAGTGCGAAATCCGTTGAATAGCCTGCACGAAAACCAAATTGTTGAGGGGATAAAATACGAAACTTAGTTAGATATTTAGATAATCGTTTTTCAATACACTTCTCTATGATTTTACTGTACGATGAAAGAATGGCAATAGGTCGGTAGTTATCAATAGAAGTTCTATCGCCTTTTTTAAAGGCTGGAATTATCTTGGTCTTTTTAAGCTGCGATGGGAAGATGCCAGTTTTAAACATAAGGTTAATGATATAGGCTAATGGGGTCGAGATCACGTGAGAGATGCATTTCAGGTAAATAGGTTGAATGTTATCGAGACCAGCACTTGTTATTTTCATGTGACTAATTATTTCCACTACCTCATCTGGGCCTGTTTGAAAGAGGTAAAATGACTGAAGACATTCCCTAATTGTTGGCTGGTAATCATGAGGCAAGAGGGAAGTGTTAGCACAGAAGTACTTGTTGAAGGCGTCCGCAATGTCGTCTGCATTTCTAAGAACACCCTCTGATGACTGTAATTCAGTTATAGCTGGCTCACTTAAGGATCTGTTTAGAAACGAATTAATTGTTTTCCATTGATCTTTGCTGTTATTACCAGCATTATGTATCCTGTTCGTATAATAATTTCTTTTAGCTTCTTCAAGTACTTTGTTAAGTAGGTTGCAGTACTTTTTATATCGCGACTGCAGGGCCGCATTGAAAGGCCGTTTCTTTAACTTTTTATATAAATTGTCTTTCCTTCGCAAGCTCTTCATTAAGCCAGCTGTAAGCCATGGATTGTGAGGGGCCGGAAAGTCTTTGAGACATTTGACAAAGCTGGTAGAATCGTCTAAGCATTTTTTGACGGCAGATGAAAAAGAATTAAAAGCAGCTTCAGGATCACTAAGCAGTTCTAAAAAATACCATTCTATTGCTTCTACACGCTTGACGAAATTTGTTTTATCAAATATACTTTTTTGAAAAGAGCTTAGCTGGTTAGGTATGGCCCATTCAAATCGGCAAAATACAGGGTAGTGGTCAGTTAAGCTAGCCTCGAGGACACCACAGTCGTTTGAAGGAAAGAAATTTGATAAAATGTGATTGATTAAAGAACTGGACGCACCTGGTACACATCTAGTAGGAACCGAGATTAGAGATTCGTAGCCAAATCCAAGAAAGCACGCAGTGTAATCAGAGTACGCTGAGCTGCTCAAATCGAGAAGATTGATGTTTATGTCACCCAGGATGACGACATTCTTATTTTCAAGTGATAACTTATTGAAAATGGATGAAAGCGATGAACAGAAATCGGGAACAGAGGATGACGGTGAACGATATATGCAACCTATGATTGTCTTATTACCGCTCGATGACAAAGATGGGTTAGCAATTTCAATCCATACCGACTCGGTATTCTCAACGGAAAGGCTGAGATCATATCTTCTTTGATATGGAATTGATGCAGATACGAATATAGCTGCACCGCCAAAACTACCACACAATCGATGACAATACTCGGAAACGTATGATGGGAAACAGAACATATTCCTGTCGTGAGTGGATAGCCACGTTTCAGTAACGCAAATGAAAGAAAAGTTCAAGTGATATGACGACAAAAATGCATGTATGCTATCGAACACTGCATTTATGTGCAGGAAACCGTACGTAACACTGCAATCTGCACACAAATAGCAAATTAATTTTTGTTCTGCTCCTTTGCGTAGAATATTCTCAATAAATTCGGGCTATCATGTATGTACAAAAACTTGGATCAGTTTGTATGTTTTGGCAACCAACAACCGAAGTTTTATGTTTGTTTTTTTAATTTGTGAAGTTGACAAGAGATTACACTGTGGGGCTTTGTCATAACGTGTGTACTTGGTGTTAACCCTGAAGCATTTGATCTTTGCTTAGTGAATGGGAAACGTGATGTCGTCGTCGACTCGCTGTCGTCGTCATATCAGCGTCGTTCCTTAAAGATCGTCAAATGATTGTGGTCATGCCGTCATTGTCATACATCCATTGTCGTTCCACCGACGTACGTGACTCCCTATTTGTGATTCCATTGTCGCCACTGAGCCGGCGTCATGCAGCAGTTTTCATGCCGCCAGGCTCATGCGCGACATTGACAAGCGAATGCCATATCAAAGTGGCGTAATACCGGAGTATGTCGAATATAGACGAAGCAACGGATTGAGCAACGGATGAAGCAACGGTTCGAGTTTGACCACAATAGTTCTTAAATTTACGTGGCATCATAATTATGCTGTGTCGCTGCTACATTGCTGGTCTGCCAGTAGCACTATCATCGACAGGCATCGTGAGATGAGTTCTGCCTTGATATTGAGTTACACCCATTACACCCCACTGATAAGAAAGACTACAGAGCCCATAACGCCACCAATCAACTGTTGTTAAGGCTCGAAAAGTTGCGTGTCGCGGAAGATTATGCTGATATTCCTTTGATATCAGTGTATAATTCCTGTTAGGTAGCAATGAAACACAAGAGTTATGACACATGAGTCAGAATTTATTTCCCCTATACCATCATGCACATTTGCCTTAAGATAATCAAAACCACACACGTTGTAAGGTTTATGTATTACTCATGTACGGAACAGTTCGTACACTTGAGGAGCGCTACGATTTATGAGAACTGTATTCTTGCACGTTTTCTTGAAACGGTAGTGCACTTCCTTTTTGCAGTATTTTTTCAGTGCTTCTTTGCAGCCATTGTATTCACCATTTCTTTCGTATTGAGCCTTTAATGCGTCTTCCCACACATGGACTTCATGCTCCAAAACACCTGTTATAAAAAACAAAATAAAGGGTCAACCATGTGTCGACTCCACGGAGTAAGATAAGACAGGAGCGCCGACTCCGCTCGTCTGGAAGGGACACATTCTGCAACGCCGGCTCCTGCTTCACAGCGTGTTCGCCAGACGGCGCTACGAATGAAGAAAAACACTGCAGCGGAGAGGAGCAAAGGCGCGGGGGCTCTCTCGCTACCGTACTCTCGCGGCACCTGCTTGTCAGCTGCTCCGCGCACGCCCTGACGCCTGTAGCGCGCAAAGCTCTTGCGGTTCACAGAGTGACACGTTAGCACGAGAAACAAGTCATGTATCATTTTATTTAATTTATACAGGCCAAATGCAGGGCATTTGTCAGGTGACCTACATGGAACTTTACAAGGCACCGGAACAGAAAATAAACAAATTAGGGAAACTAAGACGGAAAGAAAAACTATAGCAAGTGGTAAGGCGATATAAAGGCCGTTCGGGCGGTCTCAAGCAATGACAGACGACAGCGAAAAGAAGTTTTTATGCAAAAGCTGACGTTTATCACTCTTTTTTATCTGAGCACACATCAAGTGCTAAGATGCTTCGCTTGCTTCTTTATTTCTCGCGGTGCTTTTTGTGTCGCCCGGTTCTCTTGCGATCAGAAGCGCCACATTCTCATTAAACATAATAATTAGGAATTCCTGCCAGTGTTTCCTGCTCATTATTTCACAAGAGAAGCTCTGATTATGTGTCTGCATAACTGGGGGAATCATCTCGAAGGCAAGCCTGAGAATCTACAGGGTAGCCAGATGGTATTTACACTGGCTAACCTCCTTGTCTTTCTTTCGCTTTTTCTCTCTCTACATTACGGCATGTCTCTGGACAAGGAAAGACACCTGCACTGTGTGTAGTTGTAGAGAAACTTAAATTGAGCTCCTCCCGTCCTTCCGAATTGGCGTCTTCTGGTTCCTCCTGGCATTCATCATCATTGAGCTACGCCAGGCTTCCCTAAACAAATTGAAGGAACTGCTCCGCTTCGAAGTCGAGGCACTTTCTTTACATCTTGTAGGACGTCGCCTTTGTCGTTGCTGAAGTAACTATCAAAAATAAGCTGCTTCTCGAAGTGTTGCGCACATAATTTGTCTATTGCTTTAAGCGCTCGCTTACTTTCAGGAATTTTTTGACGTCACTGGTGCAGTAGCTGAAGATCAGATGGCGAAGCGAAGAGCGAAACTTCTCGCGTCCTTTGCCATAACCAGATTTACAGCCGGGAACAAAACCCTGTCCTGTTGCTCAGTCTCTTCACGCACAAGTATCAAGAACAAAACCCTGTCCTGTTGCTCAGTCTCTTCACGCACAAGTATCAAGATACCTTGTTCCGTCCGGCATGAATAAACATATTGCAGAGATCGTAAACAAAGCGAGGAAGACGAAAATTTTGCACCTTCGCTTCCGCGCAGACGTAGAGGAGTGAAAAACATGTACTTCTGTTGTGTCTTTTTGTACAGCATCATTTATCGTCTGTTTCCTCTAAAGACATCTAAACACGTTTCGTTTGCGTGCATAAAAGCGCTGCCGCGTCTTTATTTGCGCTTTTATTATTTGTGCGCATATATTTTTTCTGTTTTATTGCTGTCAAATTGAGACGGCCGAGGGTCCACGTTTGTAGCAGACGACACGCTCTGCGGGTGCCGCGCTGCCTGTTCTGCGCCGCCGTCGCCGCCGGTCTCCGCCACTCAGCGCATGCGCCCATGAAAGCAAGCTGTTGAGTGTTTTCCAAGCGCCTCGACAGATGGCGCTACGCGATGTATAATTTGCGTTGCATGGTTTGTCCCGAGCGAATGCGTTGCGCGGTGGCGGAGTCGGCGCTCCTGTTTATCTTACACCGTGGTCGACTCGAAAGAGGACATGGTCGACAAACTTGATCGTTGAAATGAATCGATGAATAAATGTTGATTATGAGATGTCTCTGTTTTGTCTCATGTTCATCATCATCAGCCTACTTTTATATCCACAGTAGAACGAAGGCCTCTCATGTTCATTATTAACTTATTTTAAATTTTGATCCTATCGTATTTCGCGCGCAATTAGTCTCGGCAGCCAGGCGTCCCTGTACGTTACTCTGCCGCTTCAAGGTCTACAAACGCTGCACGACGGCCTGCTGATTCCATCGGCCACGATACGATTCACGCATTCGGGCGAGACGGGTCTCGCGAGGTTCGGCCATCTTCTTAGCGTCGATGGCACGCGCTTTGGCGAGACGTGCTTCCCGCACCTCGACACTCTCACTGGCCCATAGAGTGGTTGAAGCTTCGGCGCGCCTGCGGTTCCCGTCGTCGTCGACTGATATCTTGCGATGCGCCGGCATGTATGGCTGATGACTCGATGGGTTTCTCGATGAGTTCCCACTTCTTTTGAACCGTTTTAGTATCTTCGTCAACAAGGCATTTTGTATGCATTTGTAAATTTTGTAAGGACAAGTACAATAATATATAGGGTGCTCATCTTTGTTTTACGGAATATTGCGAAATCGCCTGTGGCAGGCACCATAAATCTTATCATTTAGCTGGGTTATTCGATGAAGGGGACATTATATATATAGCTTGAGAAATCGAAACACATATTCAACTAACGAACGAAAATTTACTAATTAACTTCTTAGTTAATTACGTTACAACACATTACAATTTATGAATTCTAGCCGGTGAGCTTGTCAGGCGTAACCACTTCGAATGAATTTCCAGAATGACACCAGTTTGGTGATATGCGCCATTAAACTGGCCGTAAAAATGCCCTGTTGTTCCACTTTTTACCAAAATGCTGTTTTATATATTGAAGCACAAAAATAACTGATACGCCCGCGTATTTCGTCCCACACTTCGAGAAATAATATGTAGACGCACGAACAAAGAAAACTCGATGACCACGAGCAGCGTCGGTTAGAACTACAGAGTCTTGGCGTCACGTTCCCGTTCTGCGGCATGCTGATGGCGGGCCCGATGTGTGCGTCCACTTCGCGCTTTTGTACTGCAGTGTTTTGTTGACGTTGGCGCTTAGCCTAGGCCACGTCTGGGTTCCACCGGGGTTGAGTTGCAGCGTGCGCTGCGCACGCAGCATTGTTTCTACATCACAACTAACGGAGTCGTCTTCGCCCGTATGTAGGCTCGCCTTGCTTCATTGTGATGAGTGTTTCGCTGGAGCTTCGTGGTGGGCATTCTGAGAACACGCCGGGGCATGAATACGCGATGTGAGGGACACGGTGTTTTGCTACGGAAACACGCACAGGCAGGCAATAACTATTCTAGTACCGTATCTTAGCTACTACATGGGGGAAGACAATGGCACAAGCAGACGGGGTTGCATGGCATGCATAGACTGCTTAGGCTGTTACAATTTGTTCCAGCAATCAAAGTTGTTTAACCTGAAGTCTTAAAGCACAGGTTCTTCTGAGAACCCGCCTCTGCGATTGGAACACTAACATGCCTAGACATCTTTTCGCCACCTACCGTTCAAATTCTGACACAGCGGCAAATAATACAGTTTATGTGAGTAATGGTCTTCAGAAAACATAATAAAACTAATGAAAAGTCGTATTTTAACAAGGAAGTGTTTTATCCCGGGTTTCACGACTGATCTCCGGCAACTGATGTAATGGATGCGATAGTCACCATCTAGGAGCGGTGAAGTGAAGCACTAACGAGCGCCGACAGGGAGTGAGTTGGTGGTCACAGCACAGCGGAGGGTCCAACGCGGTGTAGCCACAGAATAAACAACCATGTATGGCCTCGTGCATAGTTTCATACAATAATTATACAATAAAACATTATTAATATAACTCTGGAAGAGAAGTACGATGTTGAATCCATTACGCCACAGACGAACGCCAGGACACGTGACATAAAACGGCCTTATGAATTTATCACGGGCAAGCCAGTGCATTGAAACGTTTGGTGCGTTTTGATTTGGCATCCTCGCCAAGCTGAACCGTCGTAATTAGTAGCGATTGTGTGCGCTCACAGTGTCTTCTGCACTTCGAAAAGTATGCATTGCTCGGAAATTTACGACAATGAAGGCATATGAAGCGCAATAAACAAAGCCACAAGAACGTCTGAATGCACAAGCACGAAGATCAGAGAAATACACGTACTTCTGTGGCCTCGTGCAGGCAGTTAGCGTCGCATCAGCCTGCGGCGCCGGGTCGGCTACGGATTGCGCCTTCAGTGTGCATCAGCAGTGCATCGCCTACTGCTTCGCTTGCGATGGCTCCACCTAAGACAACTTCTCCGCTAAAAGGCGCAGAAGGGCAACGACGTGGCCGGGTGAATCTCGCTTTGCTCCGGCGAGAGACATGCCAGCGTAAAGCAGAATGCTTCCGCGCGTTCGCGGCGCACGCTGCGAGCTCTGCCACTGGCATTCCTGCAGCTGTGCGCGTCGCAGCTTGACTGGCTGCCGTAGCCACTACGGAGCCGGATCAGAATGCTCGCACCTTCGCCGAAGCCACTCGTCAGCAAGACGGCGCTCGCCAACAAACCTGCAACATGGTCACCGGCCCGCAAATCGTGCGCCTTTCGCTGCAGCTGACCATGAGTTCGCGAACCAAACATGCAACAGCTTTTGTGAAGACACATGTCACTTTCCTGTTCTACCGATTCCTATGAAATAGGGATCAACGATCATTTTTTCTGTAAAAATTGATGACAGTGAAAAATCGCATCGAGTGTTCATAAAACGCACCGAGCGTCTTATCGCGCTGGCTTGCAGGCGGGAAATTCTTAAGGATGTTTGATTCCATCTGCCGAGGCACGCCCTGTGGCCAAATAGTTAGTGAATCGAGCTCTTGGGCTAGGGGTCCTCTGTTCGAATCCTGCTGTCGGACAGCTTCATTTATGTTTATTAATAAAGACAAAGTCCTTCATAGCGACTTGCCATCACTTTTCTTTTGTATCGGGTATGTTTAGAACAATTCATGGCCGATCCCGGCGATAGTGCAGCCAAAAAAAAACTTGTTTCGTGGGCCGATCCTGGAGGTTGTGACGGTGGTAGCAAAGCACTGACTGTGGTAGCAAAGTGTAACGTTGCGCTCGAATTTCTCGGGCATTGTTCCAAAGCGGAATTAATATACGCGGGTTCGTCAATATTTATGACACCATTAAAATCTTTACCATACCGTGTAGAGAGCCTGTAATGACATCGCACAGGTGCCGTAAGGCACAGGCGCCGTAAAGAGTCGTGCCAGTAAAACTACATTACTTTCAGCTTTGAGCTCTCATACTGTTTCGCAATTTTAGTATTTAATAGTCGGCGAAGATCTAGGATAAAGGACCTACGCTGTCATGGTCATGTTTCATTACATTTGTTTTCTGGGCTGCCATTATCAAAGTTCTGTGGAATAATTTCATGAAGAGTGCAAGGCCGGGTATGAGCAACTTTAAGGGTGGAATAGTATAGCAGTGTAACCTGCATGTGCCACATAGCATGGCATGTCATATAGCTTTCTTTAAGGCCGGCAGAACTCAATGCCTACAAGTACAAACAATAAAAATGCCAATGGAATTACAACACACATTGGATGCGAGTTCATGTGAATTGAACTTGTTGAAAGTATAATTGTGTTATATGCAGTGCAGTTTCTACACGCTGCACGCACTCTGTAATGGAACTCTGTGTTTTATGCACTTCTAGGCAGGGCGAAGTCGAATTCGCCCTGCCCTGCGTGGTCCCAGGTTTGATTTCCGGACCTGTATGAATTTTTCTTCGACTGCGAGGCTTTTCTTTCGAGGAACCCGTATGGGTTTCCTTTGTAACAATTGCTACGATCAGGTGGATGTCTCTTTTTCCATTTAATTACTTCTCTCCACGTAGCGGGTTCCCGTTGAACAATTACGTTAAATGAAACCAAGTCGCAAGTGACAGAAAATATACATACCAGGTATGTCAAAGAGTTACGATTTTTTAAGCATGATTACAGGCACTCTTTCTTTCTACAAACGGCCCCTGAATGCCATAAAGTACCGGAACATGTGGTAAGGACGAGTTGTCGTGAAAAGTTTCTCCCTCTTATTCAATAGTATATTTCTTAGTAGGGCAGTGTTTCTCTTTGATCCGATTGCAGTGCTTGGAATACAGGCTTGATTTTCGTGCCACAGACGGACGTGCAATTGTGATTGCTTCAAAATGTATTCTGGTTGTAATATTGCGGGCACATGCTATGTTGTTGAAAAGTAGAATGTTGTTTCTTATAAGATATGCTATTGCGATAGCAATTATATGGACACTCCAAGCGAATTTCTGCCGTCGTCGTCATTGCCGTGAGGTTCCTATAAAGTCAAACGGCGATAAAACCGTCACCCCGCGCCGTACCCTGTGTGTGCGAGTGGAAGCGTGCGAGGGAGAGCCGGCAACCACAGCTTGAGCTCGCGCCTGCGAGAGAGGAAGGCGGCCGGAAGCGCCCGGTCTTCGTTCACTCGCGGGGCACGGAGAGGAGGCGACGGAGACGGTGCCACTGGGGGGGGGGTACGTTCTGCTCTTGCGGCTGCTGCCGACAGAGCGGCCGCGCGGGCACCATATTTTGAAAGCGATCTGCTATTTGGCCGAACTCTGCGCCCGCGGGGCCCGCATCTTCCAAGAGATATGCGATGGGTACAATTGCCCGCCCTGAGTGCCGGTAGCTTCGTATGCGCTGTGATTTCGTCGTTCGTGTTGAAGCGAGACGAAACCGAGCGCGAAGGTCAATTTGCCCGATGCTGCTGGCGCGCTTTCTCACTCCAGCGTTTTGACGAGTCTCCGCGGTCATCGAGCGAGATGCTTCCATGTTTACCTGTGCGCGCGTGACACCGTGTTTGTTTATTTAGTTAATAAGAGAATATTTACAACTTAATACGGTCGATAAAACTACTATCCTTACTTCATAAGCTGTCTACCAATTTTCTATCGCAATTCATGCTTCGTCTTTCGGGCGAAACTGCGACTATTTATAGTAATACTGTTTTCGCGTAATGTGTAATTTTGCAGTATGGGTTCTAAGTTGTTATGGTAATATGCCAATGAATAAAGTACAAATTGCCACCGCGGAAACGCGTCAAGTAGGAGGCCTTTGTGAAGACGGGATAGTCTGTCGTGCTTCCCTCTGGATACGGTGCACCATATGTCGGCACCAAAGCGACGTCTGCCCGTGGTACGTGTGCGAATGTTATTCAGACAAGATTAAGTGTGTCTGACGGGGGTTCAATTCCGCCCCACACCAGAGAACTAAAAAAGTGCGGACGGTGTTACACTCTCGTAACACAACAAAGCGAAAGCCTGCTGCACATTTGGCAATGCATGAAGGTTTACAATCGTGTTTAGACTTCTTTGTAAGACATATTGGTAATGCATCAAGTTATGCAATCGGGGCTAGACTTCTTGCAAGACATAACGAGCCGCAATGGGAAGTACATGTGTGGGACTGAGGTGATCTGCTGAATGCCACATATGAACACTTAACGTAGTACCCAAAGTGCAGCATGTTAGTGCACGCACTAGGCCACCACTTTAGTCAGCGAGATGGCTGCTACGTGACGTGTACATTCGCGCACGCACTAAGCACACCTTTAGTAAGCCAGATCCGTGGAGCAGCCGTGGCTTCAGAACTGCCAAGAAACGAGCCACTAAGTAAACCTCTTGCATGAACACCCACAAGCATAAACGCGAAGAAAAATTTGAAGAGAACTACATCAGGCAAAGTATTAACAAGTGCGACTTAGATGAATGACCGAATTATAGGTTACGAAGCGTCGCAAAACAAGAAGTAACGAGACACTATTTTCTGCACGTAAAGATGCACTAAGCCCAGCCCACCCTCAGAAAGTGGTCTAAAAATATTGTCTCGCCTCATGGGCTCAAAAGTGGAAGACCATACGAAAGTTGCGAAAATTCGGTGAAATAGTTGGATGTAAACCCTGGCAGAGTTAATAACTTGCAAGGCGTAGTAAAAAAATCTGCTGCCAAAAGCTTATTTTCCATTGAATACTTGTACCTCGTGCCGCGTAAAACGTTATGCAAAAATGGAATGTCCATGCTGTTTCCGCTTCCGGTTTACCGATCACTATACATTGAATGGCCTCGCCACGATGTATTAAAGTGAGTTCGTAAAATGTATATATCGGCCGCCAAGCTCGCGGCGAGTCAAGTCAATTTCTAAATAAACGTATCACTGTTTGGGTGATCCAAATATAATCTAACTATCAGGGAGGAAGCAGTCCACCTGACTTGAGCAGTATTTTTTAATTTGGGGTGTTGCTATGCTGCGCTCCGCAACACCCCAACGACCACCGCTTCGCGTCGGCGCCAGGCACCGCGGCAACCGGGCACAACCGACCGCGCCACCAAACAGAGAGGAAGTAATAAAAGAAAATGGTGATACGTCATCGAGGCGAGGCCCCACGCCTGCACGGATTTGTTATTAAAACTGTCGCACCCTGGTCAGGCGGCGACATAGTTGCGGAGAACGCATTCGCCAAGCCGGCGGCAGCGGCGCAGCTCGGCGCGGCGAGTCGCAAGCTCGCACTGACTATTCTTTTTTTTTTTTACGCGAGCGTGGCGCTCCTCTTAGCCAAGCCTACGGCGCAGCTGCGGTCAAATGAAGGTCAAATTGCTGGTGACGGCGAAACTCGCTCGACGTCCTTAGTAGAGCTTTCGCTTTAATATACAAGAAATTACAACATGCACAATGAAACGAAAATGACTGGCTCTGTATTTTAAACCACGTGCTCTTTTCTACAGAGCGAAGGAATGTTAATTCACCGGCATGTTTCGATGAAACCGACACCACCTTTGAATGACCACATAACCAGAATGCGAGAATGTGGTCAATGTGGTCATAACCAGCAAGCTCGGACGCTATAGATTTGCTGGAATCGAAATGAACTCCATCGCTATATGTGAAATTCATGCTCCAAACTGTGCGCACATGCTTTGCCACGTCTTTAGTGGACTGGGGGTGGCGCGACGATCGACGACTGGGTTGCTATAGTATGCCTTGAATTGCGAGGGCATTTCGAGCCTCCGGCTGCGGGCGACGTAGGGCAAGAGAAGAGAAGCGCTCGGCTCGGCATCACTCGGCAAAACTGGCGCCAGCCGCACATTCACTGTTGCGTGTTCCTTAATTTTAGTACGATTTCAAAATATTCGCCCCACTTCTGTCAAGCTCTCGAAAACAATTACTCGAACTGGTCTAATTGATTCGGTCAATTAAATGAAATGTGGACGTTGATGACGAATAATGGTTTTGCGGAATACTGATAATCCATTAATCTTTCGTCGATATTGTCAAATCTAGTTTTGCCATGGTCACCGGCAACGGCAGCGCCAAAATAAACACCTAAGGCTTTCGCCTTAATAAAAAATTTTTTTTCGCCGTTGAGGAGCGGGTTATACCTTCCAGCACCCACCTAGTGGCAGATACTCAAAGCTTCAAGATGGCGTCGAAAAGATTTATTGAGGAGCGGCGCATACCCAGTCATGTGTACGATGTCACCCATGTTGGCGTGAAACAGGTTTATTGAAGAGCTCAACATACCAAATGTCATGTACCTAGTGACCCAAATCAGTCCAACGGTTGGTTTGCAACATTGTTCTCTCAACCGATGGTAATAAAGTTGGCAAGGTAGCACAAAATAACGAATGGAGAGATGCAGATTACATGCAGAGTGGTTACGAATACACTTGACAACCACGTACGTAGTGCTTGTCAAGTGCGCTCGAAGAATATGCTAAGACACTTGAAGTACTCTGCTTTTTTGTAGGGAATTGGTTTTATCTTGAACATTTGATGATGGGCATTCTATGTACAAGAACTGTATGTCGAAACTGCAACATTAACACTTACCGTTCACTGTGAACCTGAAAACTCCGCATTTCTCCTGGTCATCCCAGTATTCAAGCTCTTTTTCCACCTTTTCTTCATCTGCAAAACAAGTTATTGTTAAAGTAAGTAAGTGTAGTCTTTCAATTCGCTTACTTGAGGTTCGAGTCACAATTAAGTTTAGTGTTCTGGTGGCGAAATGCTGTTGTATCGCTAGACTTCCAAAATAAAGTTACTAAGACACGCGTAGCGCTGTAGCCGTATGTTATGCCTCTTCTAGCGAACTTGCGTAACTCTGACAGAGGA
This sequence comes from Dermacentor silvarum, assembly GCF_013339745.2. Taxonomy (NCBI): domain Eukaryota; kingdom Metazoa; phylum Arthropoda; class Arachnida; order Ixodida; family Ixodidae; genus Dermacentor; species Dermacentor silvarum. Next base: position 105,904,541 of record NC_051160.1, on the reverse strand, counting down.
CCATGACGGGACGCTCGATGACGTTCTAGAACGAGGCAATTGATAAGCCTGCATGTATTACAGGAGTGAGGAGTTGGATTAGTTGGAGTCGTGACGTTATGAGAAAAACAGCGCAGCAAGAGAACTAGTAAAGTACAAAACAACACATGCCTTGTTTTTTTTTTTTCTCGGTACGCGGCGTACATTGCGTAGCAAGATGTAGTGATATACTGTAAATATTGTTTTGCGCTGTTTAAATGCAAATTACTATTTTAATTATTTATCAGCAGTACGTTTAAACTAGGCGCAACTTATTAGCTAGCACTTGCGTTAATTATGTTAGAATGTAATTAACGCAAGTGCGAGCTAATATTTGTGCGCCTTCGTATTTGCCCGTCGCTGAGTTCAGCCATGTGCTATCTGCGAAACAGCTTCGTGTCTTTGTACGCAAAGAATCGAATACTTCTTCGTTCAAGAAATTTATTTAGAAACGTAAATAATCTTCGAGCGATTAGAGGAGCTCAACGCCTGAATTTTGTAGATGTGAAAGTTGTTTCAATATACGGTAATATTGTCGCGTCGTTATTCGTGCACAAGTACGCCCTGGCGCCGACAAAGACGACGACCGGGCTGCTCGAGATTCCGGAAGGCATCTAGAGAAGAAGAAGAGATTCTTGTTGTTGGCTCCTCTCTGGTTTCTTCTCCGGAGTACAGCGCGGTGCTTCTATAACAAAGCTCCTGAGTTTTGTGTATCGCGACAGTGGTGGAGGTGCTGGGTACCGTCGCCTCATGATCGGCACTCCTACGAGCAGCCCTGCATCTAGCCCCACAAGACATCCATGCGTCCAGACGCCTGTTCACCGCACGAGCCACCGCCTGCAAGGTTTGAGCCCCGAATTTGGTGTTTTGCAAACATAGTCTTCATCAACGGCCGCCACCCCAGCTCCAGCAATGGCACTTCTAAGCAGCCGAACTCAGGTAACAGTTCAAAACCTTCTTATTCCTGAACCATTTCACGGTGACGTGCATGAAGGTGCGGTGGACTGGCTGGAGAAGTATGAACGGGTAGCGAGATCGAATCACTGGAACCCCGACCAGAAGCTTTTCAACGTCTATGTCGCCCTAGAAAAAAGTTCAAAGACATGGTTCGAAAACCGCGAGGGAAGTCTGACAACGTGGGAGGACTTTTCGCGTCGGTTTCTCGACACATTTGGGGTTACGATTACGATTGTTACGATTGACGGGCACGAAGTGACGGCCTTAGTAGACAATGGCGCGGTCTTTTCAAGTATGAGCGAGCCGTTGGCAGACAAACTAAAGAAAGTCAGGACAAAATGGACGGGCCCGGGCCCTTATATTCGCAATGCTGGCGGCCAGATTATGACTCGTACCGGCAAATGTACTGCAAGGCTCACGATCGGGAACGCAGCTTTTGTCGCCACATTCGTGATTTTACCAGAGTGCTGCAAATCACTCATTTTAGGCATGGACTTCTTAAGGGAGTATGGCGCCGTTGTCAACATACGCGACGGCGTAGTAACGTTTTCCCCTGCTAACGACACGACCAATGGAACAGAGCGACAACGCCGCACTTTACGTATTATCGACGAGGACGTCTGCATACCGCCACTGTCTTGCAGCCTTGTTTCCGTCAGCCCTTGCCTCTGGACTGCGACGATTAGTTTTCCTCGTCCCGAGTTACGGGACGGGGTCGCATCGGCGACACTGAGCGACGGCGTGGAGACGGTGAACGGCGGGTAGTTGGCGTCGGGCGCGAAGTCGGTGACATAGCCGAATGGGGTTCGTAATATGGACGGTTGAACTGGCTTGTCACGGCTGATGCGGCGCGAGGCGGCTGAGCGCGATAACAATAACGAGCGACGTGACCGGCATAGCCGCACGCAAAGCATATCGGCCGGTTGTCTGACGTACGCCATCGGTTCGCTGGGGCAGGTCCCATCCATGTAAGAGGTCGCGTTGTACTGGGCAGATGCTGGTATGACGGCATGGCGGGCTGCGGTCGAGGCCTAGCCGCAACGTCGCCATAACGGAGAGGCACACTCGGAGAGAGTGGTTGAGACCTCGCGACGACTTCATCGTAGCTGAGTGGTGCAGCCGTCGGAACATGTTGGGGCGTCGCGACGACATCGGCGTAGCTTAGTGGAGCGGCCGCAGGACGATGGTGATGCTGGTCTGGCAAGACCTCGGCGATTTCCTGCTCGATCGCGCGACGGAGCGTGGGCATAACATTCGTTGCAGGCTGTTGCACATGCGGTGGCTGAGCGAAGGTTAGCAAGGAGAGCTGGCGTGCAACTTCCTCCCGAACGAACGCTTTCACTTCGGTCAGCAGTGCTGTCTGGTCGGAGATGGCGGCCAAACCAGCAATGTGTACGTCACACGATGAAGGGCGACATGTAAAGGAGCGCTGCCTGCGTAGCTCCCCGTAGCTTTGGCATAGAATGACGATGTCAGTCACGGACTGAGGGTTCTTCGCAAGCAGCATGTTGAACGCATCGTCTTCATTGCCTTTCATGACATTGCGTATTTTGTCGGAATCCGACATCGTCGCGCTGACTCGTCTGCACAAGTCCAGAACATCTTCGATGTAGCTGGTAAATGATTCACCCGGCTGCTGTGCACGTTCTCGCAAACGCGATTGCGCTCGGAGCTTGCGCACCGCAGGGCGACCAAACACCGCCACCAAAGAAGTCTTGAACGAGGACCACGTCGGAAAATCGGTCTCATGGTTGCTGTACCAGAGACTGGCGACACCCGCGAGATAGAAGATAACATTGCTTAACTTTGTGGGGTCGTCCCATTTGTTGTGACGGCTGACCCTCTCATACGTTGTCAGCCAATCCTCCACGTCGGTTTCATCCGCGCCACTGAAGATGGCATGGTCCCTGTGGCGAGGCACACCAGAGCACATGACAGACTGAGGAGGCGCTTGCTGGGATGGGGTAGGTGGCACTTGCTGGGACGCGTCTTCTGGCATGGTTGAGCGAAGGGTACAGGATCGAAGCTCCAGGATTCACGCTGAAGGCAGAAGCACTCTCCACCACTTGTAAAGGCGTTTATTAGGCACCAGCCTTTTGGACCGACCGTTATTTCAAGGCCCGAGATCTCAGCACGAGCGGCGTTTCTCGAGGAGAGCGCAGGAGGGATCGACCCACTAGAAAGGGCTGGTGAGCATGACCCACTATGGCGTTCGTATCCTTCGCTACAACTCATGTATAAAAGCCAACGCGCTGATCAGATTTCGACGACTGTGTTCGCCGCTTTCGTTGTGCTTCGGGCGCAGCTTGCTTTTGTGGGCACAGGTTCGCCCAATAAAGAATACGTTTTGTCATACACAGTTTTACGACTGTTTACTTCAGCGTCACTATTACGTGACAATACTCATCGACCGTCCATGTAACTGATATCGTAATAAATCAAGTTACCTCGTCAGGACTGTTGGTCAATTTTAGTGCGCCAATATGTGTGAGCATAAATAATTGAAGTGACCTTATATGCGGCACTTTGGAAAGCTTCAGCATGGCGTTGGAGGCCTGTAATGACATCTCTTCGATGACACAGCGCTCCCCGTAAAGAGTACTGGCGCCGGCGGCAGTAAAACTACATCACTTTCAGATTGTGAGCTCTAATATTCTCTAAAATGTTTTGGATTGCCTGAGTTGGAAGAGTTCAGATGAAATGCGTGCGCTGTGAATGAAGTGTTTTGTTATTGTTGCGTACTGCAAACGTAAAAGAATTCTGAGGTTTATTTTTGTCAGCACCATAAAACCTGATCACAGCAACTTTGGCGTTTGAATAATGTGGCATCTACCTAGCATAATGAAACATTATACCAGGTGTCCCACATAACAGGAGATAAGTCTGAAAAATCTATAAATAACACGCAGTTCGACCAAACTAAGGTAATGCTTGTTTGCCGTCGCTTGGAGATGCTGTGATTATTTTTGGCATTCAGCCTAATTACATAATTAGCCTTAATTGATCAGCTGCTCAAATAATATTGATTAGATTAAAAGCGTCAATGAGAAAATTGTAGAGCAACATGACAAACTCCCGATTCAGCTTTCTGTTTCTCAATATGGGCTATATAAAAGTGTTTTTCCAAGCATGATAGAAGCCTGCGCAAAATTGCCATATCGCAATATCGCCACACCGTGGCTGTCCCGATATCAATCTACACACTCGGCGCAAGCCGCTTCCCGAGCCTGCCTGGGGCGTGTCACGGGCGTGTCTCCACTTTTAAACGTTATTTTTCTATCCACCGTTTACTCGCACCACACCGCGAAATGTGTTAACTTTTGAATTATTATAAAGCACGTTCAGTACCCAGCTTGCACATTTTGAAATGCCTATAACTATCACTAAGTGCATAATAAAATACATGGGAGGGCATTTTTTTAATGAAAATGAAAGCAGAAGTCGATGGTTTCACTACTTTACTCCTTATTTTTTGATCGCCCATAAGATAACGCCTAAATAAGACAACGGCACAGTAAATCAAGATAAGCCAATAAAACTAGAGGTGCGCCGAGTCTTGAAATTTATGTCTTGATACCATTACCTCACTCATCTGAGTGGGTTGCCAGAGGTCGCGCAGATCTCAAACCTTGACAGACGCGACAAGGTCGATTCACATAGGTCGCGAAGCTTCGGGCGAAAAGCGGTTCAGAACGAATTGTCACCGACATCAGCAAGAGTGGTTATGGGAGCAGCGATTGAAGCACGACTATGTTAGGAGGGAACAAACATTTGGAAAGAAAAAGACGTTTTATAAATAAAAAGAGACACAGTTAGATTCATTCAACGAAAATAATGTTCCTAATCAATTTTATATACGAATTGCGAGAAAAGAAGAGACAATTCTGTGTTACATGATCATTATCAATAAATACCTTTTTTTCAGAGCCCACCGTAAGAGCGCCCACCGATAGTGGCGGGCGTTGAAGCCGCTATCACTTGCAATGCAATGCAGCTCTTGAAGTGTGCTAAAAGGCGCGCTCGTAAAGTTAACCTGTTACAATACGCCCCCCTGACACGTTCTGTTGTTTTGCTTTCCGACGTTTGTCTGAATTTTGTGACGCGGGTAGTCTCATTGTTTCTTAACCTATTCAGTGAAAAGCAGTAAGTTGCGACCACCAGGTAATTGTGTAATTTAGTTGTTTTCGTGCGACAGCGCTGGCCGACGGGCTTCGTCAGCCTCCAAAGAAAGTATGTTCTGTGCAGGTATGCGATTTCGACACCCGTACGGCTGAGCTTTTACTGCATCGCTTCCCGCGCTGAAAGCTCGGAACGCCGATCAAGTCGTACGGCGGGGCATTTGAATATACAGCTATAGTGACAGGCCTCCGAAAACAAATTTCGCGCCTTTGGGAACACAACGACGTCACTTCTGTTTTTAACGGTTATGACGTAACATTATTTTTTCTTCCGCCGGAAGTGTTCCCTCCTCACCCAGATAGCGCTAAGCCCCATGAACCGCGTATGAACCGCCATGTTTTAAACGTATGGAAGCTCCGCTACCAGGTATATCTACCATGGACGCGAGCCTTCTTGCTTAGCATCCTAGGTCTGCACTTTCGGGTGAAAGCACACCTTTGCAGAGCTCCCAGTTTTAAAAGGTGGGTCTATCTTTATTACCAAAAAAAAAGAAAGAACACAAAATGGTGTGTAAGATTTGTTACGTTACCATAAGTGGCGGCTTCCATGATTTCCTTTTTCCCAGATTTTCTCACTTTTCCTGAACGTGATCTTTGAAATCTGAAAGCAGAAAGAAATGACAATTTTTCCAATCATGGCACGCTCACATCAACAATACTTTTGACTTCCCGCAACACCTTAGAATGCAAAGTTCTGAAATTCTAGCATGGCGTGATCTCACGATATGCTTAAGTCATGCTTGCTAACTTAACTCAGTAAGTTAGCCTCTCAATAAGTAAGGGAGCAATGCTGCACTTATGTGACAAGCACAAACATCGATTTTCCGAACTGGTATATAATTTACCGTCAAATACACTATGAACAAAATACACTATAACGAAAGGGCACGGAAATATTCCCAAAGTAACAAAAGTTTAATTACAAACTTAGTACACAACATTTTCCTACATTTGTTCGAAACTATGTTTCTATACGTTTAGTGCCCGTTTACATAATTCTAATGCAGAACCACTGTAAAAAAGTACTAAATAATTACAGGATATAATCAATAAATACTTGCCCAACAGCGATCTAAAATACTCGGGCACCAACGAAAACTGGTGCGAGCGTGTTTTCGTTGGATCTAGAATAGTGCTAGCGCCAGGGCTTGATTACTGCGGGGGAGTGTAGAGGTGACGTGAGCTGCGCCTTGGTTGATCTTAGCAGATGCATTCGACGATGTTGGTTGCTTGTGGTACCGCCGTTTTCAATTGCCTGTTTTCTTCCAACAGTGCCGTGCGCTCAGCGTCTGTCACTACTTTTCCGTCTTGCCGCATCGAAGTGGTTGGCTGCAATGGTGCGGCCAACTCGCGGACCACTGGCGTTGAAACGAGCGCAGGCAACCCTGGCTCAGCGCCAAAAAAATGACAATCATATGTATGGTGCCCTGTATCTGCCTTGTGAACGTCATTGTTGGAAATGACAAATAAAACTTCAGCGTACTAAATGTTACTGCGAGTGATGTTGTGAAGAAACATTAGGAAGAAATTGGAAGCAATATCTTTTTGTGACTTGTTTGGGCAGTAACCTGAGTATGTAATGTGGTCCTTTACAAAGGGTTCGGGGCCACCGACGGAATTTATTTAAGTTTTGACTAGTTGCCCTGATGATTTCGTTTTTTTTTCTCGCAATGATGCCTGGATGTTCTCGTTTGAGTGCCCGGTTATCGGCTCTGGCTTTTGGCTCAAGCTCACTTGACAACAAGACAACAGGGTCTAAAAGCATTTCATGCTTACAATTGCAAATCATCATAGTGAATCTAAAGAAAATTGTACTCGTTATTGTGCAATGAGGCCGATGGGACACCGACACAAGCATCACATTTTTTTTGTATATGTAAAACGCTTCCAGCAATTCAGGTACCAGTGATCCCCGGCTCTTACCTAGCAGACGCGTGTCCCCAAACCACGGCACGCAGCCACACGAAGCACAATGAAAGGGAAAGTGCGAGCCTGTTTCATTTTTCATCGATAATCTGTGCTCCCTTAATCGTTCCTTAGTTCAACCTTCATTTTGGCATATAAGTGCTCCTGCGCAACTCAATCTTTTTTCTTTCCATTTAGTTTTGCTGCGCCAGAACCACATTTCAAGATGGAAAGAACTTAACGGTGTATATTCCCAATAACGCTGTCCTACATAAAATAAATTTTGGCGTTTTGCGTGCCGAAACCGTAATCATATTATAGGCATGGCATAGCGAGGGACTCTTTGGATTAATTTTGACCACTTGGGGACCTGGAACGTTGCCCGAATGCACGCGACACGGGCGTTTTTGCATTTCACACGAACGGCCAACGCGGCCGGCGATTCGATCCGGCGACCTCGTGCTTAGCATCCTAACACCACATCCGCTAAGCCACCGCGGCGGGTGCGGTCTTACATAACAACATGAGACTACAAAAAATATAGAACGACAATTGGCTGGAATAGGGGGTACTCCGTTTTATTCACGTGAACGACTGCGAATTCGGCAGCATGCTTGGTGCTCTGTAAAGCTGAAGCATTGTTTCACTAATTTGTTTTTATATTTTGCAATTTTATGGCATGTTCAGTTTAAAGTATCCCTAATATAAAGAAACATTTTAAAATTACGAGCTTTGAACTCAGGATGCTAAAGTTAATACTCAGCTTCTCTACCTTTGCGGCTGTGCCTTACGGCTGCTGATGTCGAAGTTAGAGGCACGATTTCCAATGGTGACGAAAGCAAGAATGACCATGTGATAATATTTGGTTGCCGATGAAAAACGCGCCCAGCGTGAAAATGTATCTTTTTTTTTGCTACAGGTTCTCTTATTGCCCCACTGCTTCGCCGAAACGTGAAACATGTTCTAGCTAGCGCGAAACTAGCTTCATTGTGACAATAATTCAATCGTTTTGTGTTCAAGTATTGAATTTAGGTTGCCAGCGATGAGATATCAATAGGGGCACTTTTTTCTACATATAAGGAGGTTCGTTTGATAAGTGTGGTAAAAAGCAATTAAAGAAACCACGTACGCAAAAAACAATGTTTTATTTTTTAACATAGTTCCCTTCCAGCTCCACACACTTCTGCCAGCGGTGCTCGAATTTTCTCAGAAAAAAAGGATGGCTCGAGGCCCTTGAAGTAGACATTTACCACTGAGATAACCTCTTCATCTGAAGAAAATTGCTTTCCATGCAGGCAATTCTTCAGGTTTAGAAACAGGAAAATGTCGCATTGGGTCAAATCTGGAGAATAGGGTGGGCGAGGCACAAACTCGAAGCCTAACTCGTCCAATTTGGCCATTGCAACAAGCGATCTGTGCTACGGAGCATTCTCTTGGTGAAAGAGGAGTTCTTTCCGTGCAAACACAGGTCGTTTAGTACGCAATTCGTTTTTCAGTTGATCTTGGAGTGTTGTATAATATGGCCTTGTTATTGTTTTGATATTTTATAAGTAGTCTACAAAGATTATTCCTCGTGAATCCCAAAAGACCGTCGCCATCACCTTTCCGGCTGAACAGTCAGTCTTTGCCTTTCTTAGAGCACCTTCATCATGCCTAGTCCATTGCTTTGACTGCTGTTTAAATTCTGGAGTGTAATGATGTATTCACGGCTCGTCAACTGTCACAAATCGACGCCCAAGTCCTGCGAATTGCGATCAAGCATCGATAAACATTGCTTCGAGGTGTCTGCCCTCATGCGCCTATGGTCGATCGTCAGCAGTCGCGGCACCAACGGGCACAGACCTTCTTCTGCAATTTTTCATGAAGAATGTTGTGAACTCTCTGCCGGGATGCCTACAATTTCCGCTATCTCACGTACCTTCAGACGGTGGTCTTCCTTGACAATTCCATGAATTTTCGATGCCATTTTTGGCGTGGTGACCTCCACTGGACGCCCAGGATGTGCTTCATCTTGCGTCGAAGTTCGGCTATGTTTAAATTCATGTATCCATTAGTAAATGGTCTTCAGTGATGGTGCACAGTCTTCATGAACTTCGCTCAACTCGGCTTTAATTTGGGCAGCCGTATAATGTTTTAAATAAAAACGTTTGATCTCTGCTCGAAATTCACCTTTTTCAATTTTGGCGGGAATCACCACACAGCTCAGTGCCAATGGCTGTCCGAAGCTTACTAACTGTCGGTACCAGCGTAAACAAGCTCAGCCGTCATATGAAGAGTGCTTCTCGCACGCCACCTAGATGAAAACAGAATTGTAGCGCCATCTCTTGTATTTTACCACACTTATCAAACGACCCTCGTATGATCGGGTGATGACATCTTTATTCTAGTGTATAGGCACTCGGCACTGGATGAGTTTGGACCAGTGGCGATCATGCGGCGGGCCGGACGCAGCAGGCGCTCCCACCAATTTCGTTGGTGGAATATTTCCCGTCGTTTCGTCTGTGTTGCGTTGCCGTAATTGCAAGTGCAACCATATTTGAACAACCCTATGTAGCGGTTTTGGTACATGTGCAGTTTGATTTGATTTGATTTGATTTGATTTCTTTATTTGTTTACATCAAGATGATGCGGGATGGCCCAGGCAAAAAGCGACAAATTCGCTTGAAGAAAACCTGAGCCCCCTTGTACATGGCAAACAGCAAAGTGCAAACGCTCAAATATTTCTAGACAACAACAACAAAGAAATGGGTACTGAACTATGATAAGCATACAAAAGAAGTTGTACAAACAAAAAAAATTCATTCTTACAGCACTGCTCCTACAGACCTCATCAATAGGTCACTGCATATAGCATATAAAATAACCTTAAAGATGGAAAGGAACTGAATGGAAAGGAACTGAAACTGGTGAAGCCATTCACTTCGAGGGGTTTTCATCGCGGCCTGACCAGATAGAACGGCGGAAAGATTGGTTATGCACGGTATTTAGGCCACGGAGCGTACAGTACATCGTTCAGCGCCTAAAAACGCAGGACTCGTTGCACATGGCTGCCAGCGTTTGTTGTGGCGCTCTTGATCGCTGGAAACATAGAGCTGAAGCATCATGGTATGTACGATGAAAGCGGGAGCCTTTATGACACATTGTGACCGCCATCGCCCGGCGCTTAGTGCTGACCCAAAAAAGGGGCGCCAGCCGCCAGCTCCGA
>NC_051160.1:105864813-105894178 GCF_013339745.2 Dermacentor silvarum | reverse complement strand
AATGTTTTTTCCTTCAGAGAATTGTTCAATTGCATAAGTATGAATCTGTGGTTGTTAGAATTTGGTATAGTGTGTTTTTAAGTAACACTTTATGCTTACATTTCAAGGACATGTTACATGTGAGCGTTGCTTGTTTTTCTCCTTGTACATAACCTGTATGCAAAGTCAATATTAGACCGGCTACTAATTATTAAGCTATCGGTACAAACAGTGTTTTGCGCATTCATTTCGGGTCTTTAATAAAGTGTTTCCTCCTCAAAAAAATCCTAGGGCACCCTAGCTCTATTCAATGCTATTCGAGGCTTCCAGAATTTGGAATATCAGATATGCGGTCGGCGGCAGTTGCGGGTGGCTGTTTTCGGGCTTGCACGGCCTACATAGTAAGACATGGCACCTTCGACATTGCAAACGGTTCTGGGAGACTTACTGAAATGGTTTAGGTTGGCATGGCAACAGTTTCTGCTGGCGTCGAGGCAGACGGAACACACAGTTCGATGTGTGGGCGCACCTTTGGCCTACAATCAGCATCGGAGATCAGTTCTGTCTTTCTACAATATTATTTCACAAATATGTCTTTATTACCTCGTCAGTCTGTAGTTCTAAGATATGGAATATCAGGTATATCAATTGGTGGTTGCTGCGTAAGTAACATGCTGCTTTGGAATACACTCGTCTGTTTGATTTGACATAACTTTAAATTGTCGTGTGCAGACAAATTGCACGGCTTCCTTGTTCGTTGTACATGGTTTTTGCTCGCGGGCAGAACATTTAGGGTTAATAATATTGTACCATAGGCTGTGAATCCAGCGTAGCTAAAGAGATGAAGCGGCTGGCTGTAGACTACGCATGCGCTCAGAGCATATATATATATATATATATATATATATATATATATATATATATATATATATAAACCATGGCTGCACACGACCGCGGAAGCGCAGTCGCTGCTGCAGTAAAGCGCCGTCGCCCTCCCTCACCTACCACTGGCGCCACGCGCGCGACAGAAGACAGCGCGGTTCTTTCCCGCTTTTCTCTCTTGAGCGCGCGAGATTGAGTCGCGAACGTCGGCTCCCCTCGCAAGCTTTCACTCACACCAACAGCATGCGGTGCGTGGCGACGGTGTTACCGTCCTTGGACTTTATACGGAACATCATGGCGATGGCGACAGCAAAAATGCGCCTGGAACGCCCGTATAATTGCTATCGCTATAATAAATTCTAGGGTTTTATGTGGCAAAACCACCACCTGATCATAAGGCGCACCTTATTGGAGGTGTGAACCTAAATCTAAGTACAGGAGGGGAAGAAAACCGATCTCGTTTTCGTTCTTGAGCCCGTTCACGACGTATTCACCCATTTTGCGGACATGGTGTCTCCACAAATAGCCGCCGCATTCTATTTATGCGATCCCCATTAAACATTACTGCTTTACGAGCAGAGAGGCAATGCCAAAACACGAAGCCTCTGTACCATGTTGGTTCGCCATCCGAAATGATCGCTGTGTTGAGCTATGCTACCGGCTTCATACAGATGGCTAACATATATCTATCGGTACGTTCTCTTACGTTTTCCTTTTATCGCCTCATGCTTCTCCCTTTATTAAGCTTTTTTGTCTTTTCTCCCTCCTGATTTACTATTTATTGAAATATTTACTATGCACTTTTCATGCATTCATATACTATGCTGTATATTATTTGCTGTATTATTCGCTGTAACCCTATCGTTATATTTTCAACTATTTGTCTTTACTGTCTAACACTTCTAACTTCAGGAAGTTGTTTTTTTATATAGTAGCTCTCCCCTCATGTAATGCCCTTCTGGGGTCATTGACGGTAAAATAAATGATAATGATAATGAAACTAACAACGCTTAGTAGAGTTTAAGTATTGCAGAATGCCGGCAGCAGACGCAAACATTGGAACGCTTGGCGCTCAGATGTTCTGCGGTAGCATTGGTTTGGCTGTACACGAGCAATCTTATGGTTCAGTTCCCACGCCAAGCATTCAGTTAATAGAAAATTCACAGTGGCAATCCAGTGAGAGCGCTGCTTTTCGTCGAGTGGTAAACGATGGAGTGAAAACAGTTCCCAACACACCCACCACGGTTGATGATTCATGCTGCTTTGTTGGGTAACCAGGAGATATTTCCGCCTACTGTAGTTAATGCTACATCCGATGACTACACAGTGTGTTCTCCAATGACATTGTAGGAACTGATATCATGAAAACTGACATTCTTGGGCACGCGATGGCAAAATATTCAGTCAGCGCCGCGCTGGCTTTTACAAGCCAGAGAGGAAAGCCATACCGGTTGCGATGCCTTTCCTCTTCCGATTCAAAATCTTTAAACCGTTTTCTGCAGTTGAGGGCATTAGAGATGGCGCTCCATATTCCGACACCACCCGGCAGCATATAAAACCTTCTGAGAGCAGCCGAATGCCTGAATGGCTCTAACTCTAATGACTGAATGCGATAACATAATGACGTATAAAGCAAAGTGTGATATGGGACCACTGAACCTTTTCCAACTTGCCCAACCGTCTCTTCTACAACCAAAAAAGGTATCCTCCGACACTATGAGATATCATTGTACCCTGCAGTACTAATAACAGGAAACACGGCCTTGCCTTTTATGCGGACCGTGCATTTTACAAATAAATTCTTGTCGGTCATAGATTAATGAGTATCATACACATTATGTTTTAGATGTTAGTCTACTGAGGTTTGCAAAAAGGTTGTTTAGGCTCGATGTGAATACGATATGAACAGGTACGGCCGTGAGTGAGCTGTGAATGTATTCTTGTACACGTTTTATGTCTCCTTGCTGTCCTGATTCTTAACGAAGATTACGTGTTGGGTAATGGGCATTTTATTACCCGAAGGAGACCACTAGCCAGCAATGCGCTTTGAGCGCAACATTTTTTTTTTGCTTGTATCCGTTGGTTATTCGACACCTAGTTGAGTGACCTATAAGCTAATGTATCAATAGCGTAGCTATGTGGGCACTCCTTGATGCATATATCTATGGCTGTTCCCGCTCTTGAAAGAACCCGGATACTATCAGTATCCTGCATGTTCAGGAAAAAAAAACGATCTCTGCGAGAGGCAGTGAATACAATGGAGATACATTTTGGTGGCACTGATAGCAATATTATCGATTGGAGGTGCGCGAGTAGCTGTTTTTGAATCTCACAATGAATCTCATAGTGCCCGAAGCGAATCGAATACGGTAAGGATAATACCAGAAAGGAATCAAATCGAATCAAGTCCGATTTTCAATCTTTTTCAAATAGCTTGTAAATAATGTACAGCCTTCTCACCAACAATTCTTACATCGTGGTAGTAACAAGAATATACTTCGAATAATCCACACATATGACAAACACTCTTACCTGTTAACCGGCCATGTACATGCTATATGTGGCGAGACAATGGCGTCCTCCGAGTCTTGTTGGAGCGTCTGGAAGCAAACACCGAAAGAAAAAAGCACTTTCCTTTATCCTACTGAATGTACATCCCACTACATCTGACAATGCTACATGGCAAAGTACTGTTTTTCAAGCGAAGCTCGTACATATAGTATTCATGTAACGTCACGCAGCCATATCTTACCGCGCTGGTGCCCAAAGATGGCGGCTACGATGACGTCAGTGCAACGTATTATCACGCGCAAGCCATTTTGCTTTTTCGCGGCGATTGTTTTTCACCGGTTTATCATTGTTATCGCTCTGACGTTCGACGCAAGACGCGCGTTTTGTTGCTGTCATGCTGTCATGTTCCTTGCTTACGCCCCTTCTCGACCTGCTGGTACCACAATATGGCGTCCGCGATGACGTCCGTGCAACCTATCTATACGCTAGCCTGCGCCGGCGATGTAACGCTAAAGAAACCGCTGCTCTCAGAGCTGCACAGGTGGCCCGTGCTCGGCACGCGCTCCTGCCACTGCTCCCGCGTCCGTCATAGTTGTCTGCTTCCACAGCTGGCTGCGCTGCGGCTAATCATTGAGTGAGTGAAATAACTTGTATTAGAGGTCCGGCAAGGACGCGAACTTGTCGCGCCCCCGGCTAGTCCCACGTCGGGACCGGCAGGTCTAGCCCACCAGCCCGGACGCGGGCACGCCGGACGGCCAGAGTAGAATTTCCCTTGGTTTCTGTCGCCGTAATGGGGAAGCCGCGTTTACGGGGGTATGAACGATTGCTTAAGCGGGTATGAGCCATTCATGAGCAACTGACCACGTGTCCTAACGTGTTTTAGCAACGCCGCCGCGAACGCACTCGGGTAAGGACTTGTCGTCGACGTGCCGATTCCAGACTGAGGGCTTTCGAAGCCCACGCGAAACGTCAGCGAAGAGCCGCGAACCCCGAATTGCGGGACGCGATGTTGAGACCAAACGTCAGCGTCGTCTAGCTCTAGAGGAACCCGACCACGATGGTGCACGCCTCGGCAACGCTAGCGCCAACTTCCCCAGTGTGACGGCCAAGTTTCAACGCGAGTTTCTCATCCGCAACTTCGGAGCCAGCTGCAGTGCGTGTGACCGGTTGCGGTTCGAGCACAATGCGGTACTGGTCATTGCAATTTGTTCGGAGGAACGTCGAAGAAATAGAAGACAAGCTTTCCTTATCCCCATCTCCACGACAGAGGAGGGGCTATCGATATATTAACGCGACAGCGGTAAGGGCCCCGTTTCGCAGAAAATCCGGCGTCAGCGCCGGCGTCGGCGTGGATGACGGCGTCCGTGGCGGAAAAAATCATCCCCAACCATACTGACCGCGCAGGCCCTCCACGTGGTGCACGGTTTTGATGAACAAAAATTGAATTTCTCACAGTGAGATCCGTCAGCAAAATGGTACAGTACGACTTAACCACAACCAGCGTCGGAGTGTAATTTCAATGTACGAGAAAACATAATTCTGTTACGAGGAAACTCAAACACAGACCAATTTTCCAGCATTTCTACAATACCAACAAAGCGTGCTCGGGTAGTTTACTTGCGAAAATGCTTACCAGATGGCGTTGGCATCCTCGGCAGGTCAAATCTGGACTTCGCCTGCCTAATGCGTTTTTGACACGCCCGCACGTCGGGGCAATAGCAAACAATTAATAAAATAATAAAAAAAGGTGCGAGGGCCTTCAGATTTTAATATAAGACGACTTATATTGCCCCTGGAAAAATGTCTTCTCAGCAATGCATTTCTGTTTAAAATTGAAGCCGACATTAAGGGGATAGGTGTAAGCTTGGTCGTTGTAATCTGGCTTACCCACGTTCTGTGTTGCGGTGAAGTCAACTGAAAGGAAAATTCGATGCACTCGGTGCCCGATAACGCTATCGTGTTCCACTCTTAAAGGCGTTTTAAACTTTTTCCACTATGTTGACACATTGCAAGTCATGAAGTCAAGAAATTGGTAGCTCATCCTCTTATATCGTAGCTCCTACTACGATATTACGCTTTTGTAGAGCTAGTTGCTCCAAGCCCTTGTGTTCAAGAGCTAGTGCTGCTGACATCCATAGTTTTTAGTATAGCATACCCTCGTTGCTTGTTTTTGATGTCAATCACATCCCACACTTCACGTACCATTGTCATAGTTTTATGATATATACATTTTACGCACTTTACAGCGATTGTGTAGACCTCTGCACAGCTGTGTTAAATCTACCCTTCGAAATTCGCAGTTCATGCACCATTGGCAGCCTGGGCGTTCTTTGGTCACACCATGCCCTAGCTCCAATAACATCCAATAATCATCATCATCAGGAATACAAAGCTGCTGTCCCTACACTGCAAATTACAGTGATGTTTAATAAAAGCACAAAGTGGACATTAGGTCATACATTATAAAGGAAAGGGTTAAAGAAAATGCTGTGGGCCAAATAATACCTGTGTATACCATCGCGATCAAACCAGACATGCGTGTCATCCGCGGTGAAGGCAGAG
Source organism: Dermacentor silvarum (assembly GCF_013339745.2). Classification (NCBI taxonomy): domain Eukaryota; kingdom Metazoa; phylum Arthropoda; class Arachnida; order Ixodida; family Ixodidae; genus Dermacentor; species Dermacentor silvarum. The sequence goes on along the minus strand of NC_051160.1, from coordinate 105,888,244 downwards.
TGGAAGAAATCACTTTTCACAACTTTGAACGATCAAAGCCGATGAAAGAGAGAAGCTTCTGTGTTGACATTACGGTTCATCTTTCTAGACTAAATAGCCTGCAAGCGCTGATCCTGCCGCTATTATATAAAGTATGTAGCAATGAAACGTGTTCTGGTTTATTCCGATGATAGGGCAAGTATGCTATATTTACAGATAAGTATCAAACAATACCAATTGCAGAGTGCCATGTGTAAACATTTTTTTTTCAAGTGATCGTGTTTAGTCTGAGAATTCTGGCTTCCAGAGCCACACAGCGTGCTCTACTACATTATGTCCACTGAGGGGTGGGGAGAGTCAAAGTTATTCCATTTTGTTTTTCTTTCATGTTTCATTGGGTCGAGTACACTTTAAGCCATCAATATTCAAAAATTACTCGAAACATATTTGGATTTCCAAGCGATGAATATTCGATTCAGTTACCTTATTTGATAGTCACTATACGATTTGAGGGCGATATCCAATAGGACAATATTCGATTCGGTAATCAAAAGTTTCGAATAATCGCACACCACTTTTGTTCACAGATTGCTAGCCCATACTGTTTAATCACGGCGGTTTAAACAGTGCAGAGGTGGTAAGATCCATAGGTTCTTACGATAGCGTAGAAGGAAAAAAAAATCCGGCAGAACCCATCTCACAGTTAATGTTGACATTCATAATATTAGTATTGAAGCAATGTAACGACACGTCATACTGCTGCCGCCCAAGCGCGGCATGACCAAAGGGCGTGCTGCAACCAAGTTAGTCTCTCGTGCTTCTTTACGGACACGCTTTCTGTCTAGCGGCACCATCGCGAATTCCCCGCATTGCCCCCGAGATGCGTGGTGTGCGAGTAGGTGCGAAGGCTGAGAATAGTTTCCTCGGTGCCCGTGCGCATTCATGGCGCAGCGTGCTGACGCATCGGGTTGTGTTCGAGAAAACCGTGTGCCGAATGGCGGCCAAGAACCGGGAAATCTTAAACGATTGTTTTAATAATGGGGCGCATGAGCATTATCTAGAACTTACCAAGAATGCGCACCTACCCAGTGGTCCAAATTTCTTTCCATTCGGGAAGTCAACTACGCTGCGCTGCAGTCAAACCCTGCAATCCAAATTGTGGCCTGAAAGAGCTTAGATAAAAACGTAGACTTTCCTGCAATACTTACTAGAGGGAACTCTGTCGCTGCAATTGTTCAGGCACGATGGGCATTTCTTCTTCTTTCTGGGGTTTTACGTGCCAAACCCAGTTCTGATTATGACGCACGCTCTAGTGAAGGGCTCCGGATTAATTTTGGCCACCTGGCGTTGTTTAACGTGTACTACAGCGCAAGCACACGGGCGTTTTTGCATATCGCTCCCATCTAAATGGGCATTATGGGTAGTTCATGGATTTATCTGCATGCTTATTGATTAAGATATGGCTTTCTTTAGTACGCTTTAACTCCAGTAATTGTCCTAAATTTCAGACCAACTTATTATATTTTATTAGTGCAGAATACTCGGCGAACACGCGCACTGGCTACTAATTGCAGCGGTTCAGCCTGTCGAGGTTGCCAAATCGAAACGCGCAAAAGGCCTGAATGCGCTGGATTTCCCACGAGAAATTGGTACGGGCGTTATCACCAGCACTAACGTTCCGTTTGCGATTCCAGTCATGAGTGTTGCACCAATGGCGAACGAATTAATACTGGGGTCTTACATGCCAAAACAACGATTGGATTATGCGGGACACTCCGGATAAATTTTGGCCTCCAGGGGATCTTTAACGTGCCCCCAATGCACGGCACACTGGCGTTTTGGCATTTCGCCACCCTCATCTATAAATGCGGCCTCTGCGGTTGAGATTTCCACCCGCGACCTCGTGTTAGTAGAGCAACACGACAGCCGCTAAGCCACTATTCGCTAGTGAGCAATGGCGAATAATAATTCACCCAGAAAGCGCGGACTTATCTCAGCATTTGTAAAACACGTCTTCCGCTATAGGGAAAGGGAAGCCAGATTGTTTCTGTTTATAATCCTTATTCCAATAAATGCAGTTATCTTAGTGGCTATCCAATGTACTCTGCCGTTATGTATTGAAAAATTATTTTAATACCTGCTCGAATATCATGATCGAGGACAGCTATCTCCACTACACTTAATGGGAAACGTATTATTGTCCCACTTATGCGTTCCAGAAAGGAAGCAACCCGTTGGATGATCCCCGCGAAATTTATATTCTGCTATGGCAAACAGCACGGAACGTGATGCTTTCAGAAGTTTTCTTTCCAGCAAACCTGCACGACATTGCCCTGCTTATTGCATAGACGCCATTAAAAATATGTGTAGCAGATCATTCATCCCAAGACGAACAGCACATATCCTGCAGTGTTTTTCCGGGGCATATTTCGTCCTAGTCCAACTTGCTCTGGAGAGAATGGAGAGTTTTCTTACTTTGCTATCATTTTTATAGTACACCTCCCTGGACACGCGAATGTGTTTTAGGAAGTGAAATAAACAGTACCACCCCGCAATCAAAACTAATTCTGCGGTGCAAAATATTGTAATTAGTGACATCGCTGTCAATCAACAACTTGACGACTCCTACTACAAAATTGCCTACTTTAGTCGTTTCATTACCGCCTGTGCTGGTAGTCAACTTTAGCAAGATTTCGACCTCGCTGTTATCAGACGACCTCGAAAAAACGGCATCTAAAAGTTCAAGGCGCGCTTGTTTCCTTGCTGTCGCCATACCAGTCACTCTGCGTCATCTGGAATGTGCACGACGCGCAATGCCTGCTGCTATTGCACAGCAATGCTCCGCCGATTTCAGCGGAGGGCCCCATGTTGCAGAATTCTGTATAGCGCCAAGGGCCCCATGTCGCGGAATTCCGGCGTCGGTGTTGGCGTGGGTTCGCCAGCGTCGGTGGCGGAGAAAATAATCGCGAACCACCCCGACCGTGCAGGCCCTCCGCGTGGCGCAAGGCGTTAGTCAACAAGATTGAATTTCTGAAAGTAATATCTGTCAGAATAATCGTAAAGTACGACTTAACCACAACCTACAGACATGATAGCGTCGGAATGTAATTTCAATGCACGACAAAACATAATTATGTTGCGAGAATGCAGGCCTGCCGCAACTTCCCACAGGGAAGAATCTCAAGACCTGCGGCACAAGTCCTAGCCCAAATACCCAAGGAGGACACTGACGACAACACCATCCAAACCATCATTTGGATGCCGGGCTACGCTGCCATCACGCGTAACCTGTATGCCGACAGAGCAGCTCAAGTATTTGCACATAACCAAGCACTCATCACGCCGACTGCAGATGACCCTGAGCCAGTTGACCCCGAGTTTTAAGCAATCCTGAACTATCACAGAGAGAGTCACTTGCGATATCCCTCACCCCATCGAATACTAAAGACGGAGGATGCCGGTGCCTGGCGTAGGCTCCAGACAGGCACTTACACGAACCTACACAGATAACATCGCATGCACCCCACATCCTACAGGGACGAATGCCCGTGGTGCAGGGCCGCACCAACCCTATACCACATTACGTGGGAGTGGACGCTACACAACATAGAAAACCATGACACGAACACCACGAGGGAGCAATGGGAGGCACTGCTGTCCAGCTCGGCCCTCGATGACCAGCTCAAGCTGATCCAGAAAGCAGAGAAGATGACAAGAGCCAGCGTCGCCCTGGACTAGGGGCCCCGACCATTAGCGATGCCCCATCGGGGCAAGACGAAACTCTATCTTTGTAATAAAGTTTATCTATCTATCTATCTATCTATCTATCTATCTATCTATCTATCTATCTATCTATCTATTTATTTATCTATCTATGTTACGAGAAAACTCAAACACAAACCCATTTTTCCAGCATTTCTGCCATACCAACAGCGGCGCGCCCGCGTAGGTTACTTGCTAAAACACCATCCAGATAGCGCTCGCCTCCTCGCCAGAGTAAAACAGCAGCGCGGCGCAGAGGCGAACGTGGAGAAAAAGAAGCCAATCTGGGAAGCCATGTTTTGAGGCAACAACAACGACATTTGTATGCTACCACCTCCTTCAAGTTTTTGGGTGCGCCTCGGGGCAAACAAAAAGCTGCCCCGGCAAGGTGCGCACATCGGTGCGATTTATCGAGGACGCTATGAGTATAAATATCAGCAAAAGATACCACTCAAAGACTGTTTTCTGAGCAGGAATTCGTGAAGACCGCGAGGTGGTGTGTGCGCCGAAGCCGATGAAAAAGAAGGTTTGCGATGTTGCACAAAAGTGAGCACTTGTCTAGCGGCCACAGTCTTGTCAGTATATACCAGTAAAAGCCGTCCATTCTTTGACTTCTCCCGTTTAGAGGACTTATATGATTTTGGCGATCTTCCAAGTATCTGATGCCTATAAGCCATGAAGCATTGCGAATGAAGTCTCGCAAGTTTGTCGAGTGCACCATCTCCTCCCTCTTTCGTTAATTCTCGTGTTATTCAGATTACTCCTCCAACCGATTTACTCCAAGACATGCCTTGCTAACATCTTCTCACCTTATCTTTAGCAAAACATATGATTTATGCTTTTTCTCGACTGCAACCATGAGTGGTTGTTCTGGGTACTTCGCAGTTCTGTTCTCAGTTGTCTCTCGCCCCCCCCCCCCCCTCCCGCGGCGCCTATATATCGACTAAGCTGCTCCTGCCATTCTCTTGCTTATCTAAGAGTGGATACATGTGTCGTTCCTTCCAATACCGAAAGTTTCTATGGACTGCTCCAGTTGCTTAGTCCTCCCACAATATTTCCTACGTTATAGTTGCGATGTCACTTCAGCTCCACGAGCTCATGTTGCATTACAATCCTATCGCAATAGTTGGTGTCACCGTGACTGAGGATCTTGCTCCCTACTTCGTGACCAGCAGCAGCTTACCATAGATAGTGAGTTGCCCTGGCACATACACTCTGGGTGCAATTGTAGGTGATATGCGATACACACCAATAATATTTAAAATTATGCCGAAGCTTAAGCTAAGATTTTGCATATGTGTTTTTCTATGCTTCGACCGTTTTACCTAAGTTCAGCAATATGTAATTTTTCCGAAAACGAACTGGTCTTGCCTACAATGCTACATTGCTGCTGTTGTTTTTACAGGAAAAAATCACCACGAGCTCCACGTGTGGGAAAGTAGCCTCAGAAGGGAATATCAAGACAGAGGGAAGTATACAGGGTGCGAAAACCAAATTAAACAATATTGCAAAGACGGCGAAGAAAGACGCTTCCATGCCGGGTGCGAGAATATCCATCTCATAGGACGTTCTCCAGCAGGAAATATTCAAGGAAAATGAAAAGAAACATGAATGGCCTACAAATAAAACTAACTAAAAATAACTCTTGCTTATTTGCTGTAAAATGTAGAACTGTATTCTGCAGCCGTGTCCTTGGGACAGGCACCTCACTCATTTCAAAGCATTTTTGAGGTTCCAAAAAAGCTGTCTCAGGCCCTCTCGTACCCACGCAATGGATAGCTGAGTGGTGAACCACTTAAGTTGAATATAGATTGGGAGCTCGTCGCTTAATTAGGCTTGCTATGCCTGCACCAGCAAGCTCAAGACAACTATTTTATGTAGACGAAAAGCTTCACTGCGAAATGCCCTGAATATATGTCGCAACCCTTTCATTGAGTACTCTCAGGCACAGACTACACATAAATGCGGCCAGTTGTTTCTCGCAACATTTGATTGCTCGCGCAATCAGCATAATATTGGCATTTCTCGGTGGTCGTGGCAGAGTATTTCGGCAGTTTTACAAGGACCATTAAATAGCAACTGAGCCTTACATCAAGAATAAGCAGGCTCTAATAAAAAAAACCGGGGTAGCTTGCACTAGTAGCGCAAGGCTAAAGACACATCGGAGCTGATCGGCTCCTAGCTGGTCCTGGCTATACGAAGTGATGCTAAGTTATACGAAGTATTGCCAAGTGATGCTAAGTTATGCGAAGTGTAAAAGCGTTTCCTCATAGTCCAGGGGCATCGGGGAACGCCTCGTGAAGCAATTGCAGTCCGAGCATACGTAGGGAAAGTGCGGCGAAAGCTATGCACAGTGTACGGGCGGCGGGCCGCAGACGACCGACCGGAATGACGTCACGGCGCATGCGCACTTGCGCGCAGCTAGTTGGAGCTCGGCCGAGGTGCTGCCAGAGGCGCCTGCTGCAGTCACGGACACTGCGAGCGTTCAGCGCTAATGCGGGTAAACGGAGAAGCGCGGATGGCATCGGCATCACCTCTGCGTTTTGCCTCGTTGGTGCAGCTACAATTTGTTTCTCTTTCTCGGCGCGCGCACTCCCTCTCGCTCTTATTTTCTCTCTCTCCCGAGCATAGCGCGCGACACGCGCGCTTTCTCTCACTCTCATTTTCTCTTTCTCTTTCCCTAGCATAGCGCGCGACGCTCCGCGAGGTATTCCTAGGCAACGCAGTGGCAGGCGGCACACATTACGGCTGGTTTACAGAGCTCCGCTGTTAAAAGGCATCTTTTCAATTATTTAAGCTCTAAGAAATATACCGGTCCTGCTGGCATACCGAATGTGTTTGTCTTTACAGATATGGGGAATGGTGCGGAAATATCTGTAAGTCATATTCAGCGAAAGCTTAAAAATGCTGAAATCCCGGTTGATGGGAACCAGGGGATAGAAGAAAGCAAGACCAGACAAGACGAGCGCTCATCCTGTCTGGTCTTCCTTTCTCCTGTTCCCTTGTTTTTTTTTTTTGCGCTTCAAGCATACATTCTCACAATCTCGCTCAAACATCAGCTCTTATACGGTGAAATGGCTTGCGACGTGGCTTATTAACGATCACACAGCTAACGCACACAGTCAATGAACTAATTGCGTAACTGGATAAGGGCGGGCAAATTGGTATAGTGCTGCTTGATTTTGAAATAGCTTTCGACCGGGTCTCACAGATGAACCAAAAGTTACAGGGTAGCTGCCTTGTAAAGAATCAACTTTGCACAGCGTCAGCAATACGTCCACAAAAGAAACTGGGACTTTCACTTCGCAACCGTTCTCTCTGGCGTGACGCAGGGTTCAGTACTCCGACCGCTAGATTCTCGTATTTATTTAAATGTCTTGCAGGTAAATTCGCCTGTGCGCTGACGCTCTTTTGTTGATGCCTACATTGCTTACAGTACGTGGAATCACGTACCGGTCAAATAACTGTAGACAATGCTCTCTAGGCTGTTATGAAATGGTGGTCGTCTTGAGATATGAAATTATTTTTTAATGTGATAAAATGACAATTACTCGCAAGAAATAGCCTTCAAATAACACATATATAAAAATATTACAAAACAGTTGAAAATCAGTTTCAATGATGATCATCATCAACTTATATTTATGTCCACTGGAGGACGAATGTCCCTGCGATCGGTGCAGGAGATTCAGTGGCGGCGTTTTCGTACAGTGCGGCATAGGAACCAGAAGGAACCGTTGGGAGAAAGTAGCCAGTAGAGGTGTTCTGGGCCGGGGAACTCCAGCGACTGCGACAGTGGCGAGAAACGTAACCCGAACGTATGACCACTTTAACATTTCTAGGAATGCGACACAATCTGTAAATCTTGCACCATCTTGCCCGTTTGAGATGCTCTAATAGATTCAATTGCAATAACGGTGAATCTAGGTTTGGCGCAGAGTTACGGATTTGTAAACTTCGTGCGTATATCTGGGCATATATATTGCTACGGACCGGTAGTTACGATGAAGAAGAGGCCAGTACCGGTGATCTGAAGACGACGACGACGATTGGATGGTAGCGCGCGCTGTTGCCTTTTCTCGAAGTGCACCGTATTCACTCTGGAGGATCGTTCCGAGAACATCCGGTCTCCTGCAGCTGAGCGCTTCCAGGCGAGGAGGCAACGCCGAGGCAAATCAACCATCGGACAATGGAGCCCTCACAGCGTCCCCATTGGCCGAATATGACGGCACTTGCACGGGCCAATACCAGGGGAGGAAAATTACAACACCTGAGCTGGCTCGACGATTGGCCGGAAATGACGGGACCCCGAAGAGTCTCAACAGAATTCGAGGAATTCCGAGAGACTCCGAGAGACCGAAGGGGTTAAAAGAGCGACAAATCAAGGAGAAGAAGTTTCTTCTTCTTGCCACGGGCCGCAGCGTCCGATTTGCTGCCGGCCGTCGATCACTGTATGACTGTGCATTACTTTGTATATTTTCACTGTAAATAATGTAAATAAACCCTCCTGTTTCCCCAAAGTCCTCCTCAACGTCCCCCTACTCCCGAAGCCAATGCCTACCAGATCTAATAGCCTAATTCGAAATTTAAAATTTCTGTGATGCTGAAACCTAGGAAACGTTGGACACATCCTTGCCTAGAAAATCCTTCGTTGTACTTCTGCCATGAGAGCCATGAAAGATGCACCAGCATAAATAACGTGCAGCTGCTTCCTGTCCTAGTTTGAGGCATAATTTATACTATTTAGCTATTGATAAATCCGTATTGGAGTGGTGCAGATACAAGAAATACCAGAAGTCAGAAATTGCAGTCGTTATGCAGTGCGAAATGTTGAGCAGTTACACGCGAAGTTTCAAATGAATCCTTGTTCATACCGCCATTCTTATTCACTGCTTCATCTCAAGCATGACCATTTGAGTTCTCAACTTTTCATTTTGCGGCAAGTAGGTGCAGCCGCTCGCTACCAAGAGCTGTTCGGTCATTCCATGCGTGCACTGTTTTTTCAATACGCGAATAACTTCGTCATAAACTAGCACTGTTCAATGTTCTTCATGTTTGAGTTGAATACTTGCAGGATAACTTTTACTCATTTGTTGCTGAACTGTTATAGCTGGTCTGCCCTCATCGACAAGCTGTACATGGACTCATTCATAACTGATTTTTACACGACGACATCTACATGGTGTCATTTCATCACTGCTTAGTTCGTTAATAATTTATGGATGTTTTACTTAATTTTTTCAATTACCGAAAAACTGATGATTTAATACCTTATGTAAATTGAGTCGGTGATAAAAAATTTCATATTTACCTGTTGCGAGTGTCTTCCTCGCGAAAAGGTACGTTTTGTCGACCATTAAACTGGTACTTGTTGCTGGTATGCTCTTTTAAATGAAGGCAAGAACATCTTAATAACATACTAAATGGCCCTGAAAATGCGTTACGTACTTATTTCTAGGAACGTTCTCAATACGTGATTTGGACAAAGAGATGGATCCAGCTCGGCTCAGATGAAAACACTGGAGGATGATCTGAGGATGACAAACCGCACTCAATTTGATTTGCTGTTGACTAGCTAAAGTATACATTGCATGATTTGGGGCCTTTCGTGCGTAGCGATGATTTGTGAACGTTATCCTTGATGACGATGTATAGAAGCATTCCATAATTGCATTATCGGCAGGTTTCTTGCCAGGATATTGTAATACATTGCATGATATGAGCGCAGATGAAAGTTAACACTGACATGCTCCCCCAGCATTCCCGAGCGAGATACATGCTGCAGGAGCAATGTTAGTTTCTTGAAGCGGTGATATGGAGCCCATATTTGACATCCGACATAAACTCGAATCTGTCCCTAAAAAGCTATTCTATTTATATGCTAGCGATACGACAAGGATTTCTCTCCCTCTACTATAAGCTTGCTTCCTTGAACCTGTCTTCCCAAAAGATCGGCGCCGCGTAGAATGCCTTAAACTGTTTTACAGCATTGGTACCTCTGAACGTTGCTCATCTTTGGAATACATTAAGTTTGCTGAAACATCTACAACAAGGTATTATTACCCTCTAAATGTTACACTTCTGTACGCCAGAAATGACAAATTCAAATATAGGTTCTTGCGCCGATCCATCTCAAAAGTGAAACCAGCTATCCCCCAGCATTCCAAATTTGTCATTTTACAAGTTCGGTATCGCAATCACTGGTTGCATACATTGTGATAGTTATGACAATGTAATATACACAATGTATGTTTGTATGTATGCATGTATGTATGTATCTATTAAGGTCATGTATTTGTTTATATTCAATGCGGGTTTGATTCGCTTTGTGCTAACTACCTTTGATATTTTTGTACCCAACTCCTGCGATAACCCTCTTAGGGTTGCAGTATGTATAAATAGCCAAAGCAATAGTTTTTTCTTAGGAAGGCAATCCCCAACGTTGTCGTCCTCCCAACAACCAGTAGGTTTGTGGTGCTCAATGGACGTTTTTCGTGGGTTATGGAAAGTTCTTCCTCTCAAGCAGGTATTTCAAGGAGGATCGAATGGACCCTACCTTCCTGAGTGGGATATGTCAAGTCTTACCCAACGAAAACGTCTATATGTGTCTCCAGTCACCTGGAAGATAAAATTGAGTGCCAAACGGGTGTTGTGCGTCACTTAGTCTTCCCAGAAAATTCGGGGCTATTTCGCTGCCGGTCGCCTCTAGCGGCACCAACCCGAACCGTCGTACGTGGAACGGAAAATTAAAAAATTACCGAGAACAATGCAAGTTACAGGGGAAAGTGCGGAATATCTGACATTTCGGGGGCCCTGAAAGATATTAAATAAGCCGTCGACTGCTTCTTGCACTTTTGTTTCTGACTTTCACAATGCAAAAATAATTCCTAGGTAAGTCATCACGTCCCGGTCCCTTGTCACTATAATCCCATGACCTGTGTCCCTAAGTCACCTACGAGGTCATAACATTGGCTTCCATGAACGAATCTTGTCAACCTCAAAGTCATTATAAGGCGATTAACTTTTATTTTGATCGTATTTTCTTATAACTGTTATTTTGTTGTTATAGATTCGTTCTCGTAATCATTCTGATGTCAACCGGTGCTTGCCGCTGGAATCGTAGAGTGCTTAGCCAAAATTTTATGACGCAAAAAAGTTGCAGTGCCCCTCGCGGCTTCAAACTCCGGACCCAAAGTATACCAGATGAATATACAACCCTTCATCAGTTTGTTCATTAACACATTACGGTTGTAGCAGCTAGTGCGACACCACGTGTGGCAGTGAACGTGCAGGGGGAAGTTTATCAAGCACTAGAGGCATTAGAATTACTCGAGAAGCACGATTTGTATAACTAGGAATAGAGATTGACAGCAGGCATAAAGGCCACTAAAAGTGAGGAACTGGCACCAACCTAATGAAGAGATCATATCTCCCTGATACGAGCGGAAAAGATAGTGCCTTAAAAATGCTGAGTACTGCATCTTAAACACTGGTTGAAATGATTGCCGGATGCTACGCACTGGAAGCTATGCCTAAAACCAGCGTCAAGGTAAATAAACAGAAATCAAGGCAGCGGTAAGATTGCGAGGGTGTAAGAAAAAGAGCAGAGAAAGAGTCGCGCCTCTGCGCTTTTATCACTGCGGAGCGCCACCTACACTACGACTGCATTTATTTCTAGAGGCATCACTGGTGAAAATATTGGTTATCATCTCGTAAGGAGGTTTTTGATACGATTCTGCGAATGTAAACTTATACCAATACTGTATTAACCATTCCAAGCCCTAATGGAGATTATGTAGCGCCAGTTATTGCGGTACTGCTTCATATTATGGGAGAAAATGCATTTTTTTTTTCGATTGTTTAGACACAAAAGTTGTCCCTGGTCCCTGCGAACTAGAGCGACACTCTCACACATGTTGTGGGAGTGTCTGGTTATAGCAGCGAAAATGGGCAGTAGCTTCGGAGGCTCTTGCGTGGAAGTGGGCCGCCCCTCTGCGCAGCTCCAACCTCAAGACACAAGAGTGAGCAGTCCAGCGAGCCCGGGAGGCGGCGAGGAGGCAAAGCCTCGAAGTCCCCTCATGGGAGACCTGAGCCCGGGTCGTTAAGCTTCGCCGGATTGTAATAAAGTTGTTTCCATCCATCCATCTCTGGTTTGATCTGAGTCATAATGATTGTTATGCACCCTAGCTCGACTTACAATGACGTCATCTCCCACAATTTGAAATATTTCACGTTTAGTACATTCGCGAACTGCACATGTACTGCTGCATAGAAATTTGCATAACAATTTGACTGCTTACTCTGGGCGAACAAAGCAATTAGAAGGTTCAAAGCGCCTCGAACTTTACAAAAGATGATTCGCGCAACGTGTGTTGGTTGGTCCTTGGTTGGTTGAGGTATACAGCTGAGCTGTAAAATACGGGGGATGCTTAGAACTTTCCAAGAACATGAAAGTGAAAGCCTAGTTGGACACCCCCCCTGGACAGCACCTTCCGAAGCTCGTTCCTCTCACTCGCCATCACCAGAAACCTCCGGTTCGCCCACGTCGGTACCGTGACCTCTCAAGGCGGCTCGTCTTGCAGGTGCGGCAGCGGCCCCTTTTCCACCAATTATATATTCCCAGAACGCCTGCGTCACATTAGGGTTGCATGTTGCTCTCGTCGGACAGCTTACGCAGCCTCATCCATAGCCGCTTCCTCCTGACGGCGAGTACAACGAGCGGCAATTCGAGCTGCTCTGGCCTCTTCCGCCGTCGCGTACTTTCTCGTTTCCCACTCGTAACTAGGGCCTGGTTCGTCGTCACCCATAGGGATGTGAAATGAAGCTCTGAACCTACGCGGCGATGTTTACAAGGCGCGCGAGCGTACTGCGAGCGTGCGGCTGCCGTTTCAAGAACGTTCTACAGGTGCCACCACTGACATTTCCCTCCTCCTCCCCAGCGCCGCTGTTGCCTTCCCTCCATGCTCCTACTGCGCCGCTGTTGCCCTTTCCCTCAATCCTCCGACGGCCCTCTATCGCCCTTTCTCAGAATCCTCCTCAAGCGCTTGTTTTTCTTTCCCGGCGTGCTCCTTTTCCGGCGCGCTCTGTTTCAAGGTCACAACGCGACCTTGAAACATAGAGATCTAAAACAATAGCGCTGGCCTTAAAAGCGAGCGCTATGGTTTCCACAAGTTATCTGTATATTCACGCACGTATGCCACGAACCTATTGTTATTTTTTTCCTCAACACTGTAACTTTTGCCAATGTTCAGGCTCAATTCAGCAGCCCACTCCCGGATACAGTAGTCCGCCGTGTCATCATTGATGCAAGATACCCGTGCGGCTTTACAGCTTTTCACAACGTTGCTCAAAAATACCGCACGTCCCCCGCTGAGAAGAAAAGCTGTTTTTTTTTGTGCTGGTAATGTTGGGTGGCCACGTTGGGAAAGAGGCTAATTAATTAATGTGGCCCTACTAGAGTATTACGGTGCATAACCTTGTATTACATCGTCTGGTGGAAAAGTGCGCTAAAGAGTTCGAAGGGAAAAATCATACAATATAGAAAAAGCGCCTAAACAAGGGTTCTTGTGAACAGTTCGCGTGTCAAGGCGAAGCAACCGCATCCTACTAAAACTACAGTGTATTCCATGTGTGTTGCAGCAGCTGTCGAAATAGAGTGTGTAATACTGCTTTCTGTCTTAGGGAAAAACATGAATCATTAATTTATTTTGATCAAAGTGATTTCTCAGGTACTGAAAGGCGAACACTCAGCATTACAGAGTGCGTGAAGCCGTAAAACGCACTGGAATACAAAAACACTGCATTCTCTCGATTGTTAGCACTCGGTTTCAGCCTACAGTCTTATTCCCAGTAAGACGAAGGCACAATCCTGAGACCCGAAATCCAGACATGGCAATCGTGTTACTCATGTTACAACTGTCACAAACATAAATAGTGTAGAAGCATTGGTATGCTACCAACGCTTCTACACTGGAAGAATTGTTTACTTGAATTCGTTAGAAACGGACTGCAGCTTCTCTCATTAAGAGTTTGGGATACTTCATGGAGTATTTCGTGTTTTTCGTGCATGCTCAACCCAATGCCCCATTGTAAGCAAGAAAGTGCTCATGGTACAATTCTTGCACTCCCCAAAGACATTTAATGACATTTAGCCCTATGATGTCACGCGTTATAATTGTTTTTGTAGCGTTAGCTACACTGGCCTAGCCAAGCCCGTTTCGCGCGGCACATCAAGAGCCGTGCTGCGCATGCGCAAGGATCAGTGATGTCACACGGCTTGCGCACCGGAGCCACCAGAGCCGGCACCTCTCGCGCACTCCGCCGCCGCCGCGCGCGACTCACCGCCGCAGGTCTGCGCATTCCAGAGGAGTGACGTCGTAGCCGTGGTAGACGCACTGGCTCCGGCGCGCGCTCGCTGTGCAGTCGCCGTCTGACACTGCGCTGGAGCCGCTGCGCTTCTGACTGGCGTTTGCCAGTGTGGTATAGCCATGGAGAAGAGAGCGCAAATGCTGCTCAACAGCGCAGAAGAACGGAGAAGCTTGACTCATAAGAATAATCTTAAGAATAAGCTAAGAATAATCAGCTGAACCTTTGCTAACGCTACGTATATCCTGGCATAGCCGAGCTAAGCCACTGTAACTTTTTGAATATGTTCCATACGTGACAGGAAATATATAATGAATTTGTATAGACTGTCCCAGCAAGGTTTGCTTGTCGTCTTTTGCAATGGCTGGGTGATGAACATTGCGAAAATAGTGCTTTGCTTGAAAGACTAGCCGGGCTGTAACTCACGAGTTGATGTGCAGTATTTAAAGCGGATTGCTTTCGCTGCCTCTATTTTCTTGTTTGGCGGTCGGTTTGTTCCAATATGCAACCCGAGCTGAAACATTTTCACTTACTACCAATATTCACTTACTACCACATTTTCACTCTTACTACCAATACAAATGCACCAGTGGAACAGTTGCGTGGTTTTGCGTAACCAATTTCGTCATGGTTTGTCACCGGAACAGTGTTGCCAGGTTTGGCTATATATAGCCAAATTGGGCTACGGGAAAAATTTTTGGCGTCGACTTGGGCGAGTTGGCTATGTGGCTATATTTGGGCTACTGAAAATCTGCGACTTGGCTTTGTTTGGGCTATAAGTGGCGCCCTAATCCACGCTCCAGAGGTGGCTGTGATCGGGTAGAAGCAAATCTCGAAGGCCATGTTTTAGCTGGCTGAGCCGGCCGCGTGGCTGTGCATGTGTGCGTGCATGAAATGACCCCCCCCCCCCCCCGCCTTCCCTTCCCTCTCTGCGCCGTTGTCTGAGCCGGTGGCTCTGATCTTTGCTGCAATGAAACTTATATCCTGCTTGACCGTTTGGCACCCGATCCCCGGGAATTGGGATGAACCTGGGAGTAGTGGGTTTTTCACAGTACGCTGTACTAACATGCTATGCTCCGGAAGGGAAAGCAATAACATAGGATCGGGGCCGTCGGACGTTCGTGGCGCGGACATGAAATAAGCGAAGCACGGGTGGATGACAAGCTCCAGTGTGTTCATGACCATGTCTTCCGGGTGAAGTATCGCGCCGGGCACAGCTTTCGGCCTACTCCATGCACGTTTCTGGCGCGAAGGTTTGCTGCCATTTTCCTTTTCCTGCTAGATGGATTTTTCTTCGTGTTTACATTCGAGATTCTTTTCGATAGGTTGCATGTAAGATCGGATCCTCCTCAGAGAGGAGAATCCGAACATGGGGAAGTCTCCAAGTATGCAAGACCGTATAAATAAAAATGGGAACAACACCCCGAGCCAAAGGTGGGTTCTGGTGCTTTTACTTCTAGATGATGTGCCAGTAACGCCACGAATGCAGATACTCATTCTGCTAATATCGAAACATGTTTGCCGCGATGAAATCGGTGCACCACGTCACATGAACTTCACCCACCGTGTTAGCTTAGCCTGTGAAGTGTCGTGATCCTGAGTCGAGGACGCGGGTTTGATTCACAGCCACGGCGGTAGCATTTCGATCAAGGCGAAATGCAGGAACAACCGTGTACTTAGATTTAGGTGCACGTTAAAGAACCAGAGGTGGCCAAAATTAATCCGTCATGCGTCATGCCTCCAAATCATATCGTGGTTTTGGCACGTAAAATCTCAGCAATTATTAGAGAGTTTTAGAATAGGGACCTCAAACGTTTTGGGGCCCCAAAGAAATAGCGTGGAAGCCACTGCGCATGCGCAAGATGCAAACTGTGTTTGGGTTTTGCGTCGGGTACGCTATTTCATCGATTTATCGGGAGCCCCAAAAGCTGCCACAAAAGCTTTCGTCAACAAACATGGCGGCGCCCATTGGAGCGACGGCTCTAACCTAGCACAAAACTGGGTTCGTGATTCGTGTAACGCGTCAAGTTCGTACGCTAGAAGTGATTGCGGTTATTGCTTTCTCTCAACTAACATGTGCAATGAAGATTGATTCATTAACTGGACGCCGCTGATTCCGAATTGTCAGTTTCATGGCTCGTAGGCCTAACACGGATTGACTTGGCTGGGTGAAGGTACTTAAACTTGGTTACTCAGAACTAAGCGCAACAAGTTGCATGCTGCTAATAGAATAAGTTCTAAATTTTAATTAAACACGAAAGTCGGAATTCTTGTCTGATCATAAAAACGTATATTTTATTTTATTATTTAAAACAGCTTTTCCTTGACGCCGTAGTGACGCTACAAGCACAACACGCTATCCGCAAATGCAACACGCCTATTTGAAATCTCTTAACACCTGCATGCCTCAACGCTAACACCCGCAAAACTCTTTGGTGCCCAAAATTTAGGGGCCCCTATTCTAAAACTTTATTAGCCATCAACATGGTTTGCTTTTTGACAGTAACCCGATTTCACAAGATCGCGATAGCGGGATCGAATCCCGGCCGCGGCGGCCGCATTTCGATGGAGGCGAAATGCAAGAACGCCCGTGTGCTTGCGTTGTAGTGCACGTTAAAGAACCCCAGGTGGTCAAAATTAATCCGGAGCCCTCCACTACGGCGTGCCTCATAATCAGAACTGGTTTTGGCCCGTGAAACACCAGAAAGAAGAAGAACCAGATTTCACAGCATAACCACTCTTATCAATTTGTTGTTTACCTTTGCTCTTTGTGCGCCGTCGCGCCTTTTACCATTTCGGGCGAGTTACGTTCGGGACGTGCTCGTCGCCGAAAACGACTGCGCGCTTCTTACACTGGTGTGCCGTTTTGCGCTGCAATCTTTTAAAGCTTCGCTTACACCGATACAGAGAGTGAAAGGCATCTGTTGTCTGACATTTTTTTAACGCATGTTCTTGGCGTACTAGAGACCTAAGATGGCGGCCAGGTTGATGTAAATGGATAAATCCGGGCAAGATAGGACGATGAGACAAATAACGCGAGATATCATGGCGCGAAAGAGTTGTAGCTCATAAAAAAACAAGCCGTGAGCACGTCGCCGTCGTAGATCGCTAGGCAGCTGAACTTCTATGCCATAGGCAGAGATGGCGTGAGAGATCGATGACGCTGAACATTATTTTGCATTCACGACAACTAAAAAGTTAAGTTCGTAGTTAATATTACTGTCAATAACTAAAAATAATAACTTAGTACTATCTGTCATAAAATAAAAGCAGTGATTTCGCCCTCTGCAGTGATGCGCTGGAATTTAAGAGTTTCCACGGCCAACCCAAAAGTGTTCTGTGCAAGCATGAGGTCGGTGTTGTTGATGTCAAGTGCTGACTGTCTCGGTGGCACGGACATTTTGTTATGACGGGTTGAGCAAAAAAGGATTGCCGTAGTCGAATGTGAAAATGTATGCACAAATAAAACTGCAAATAAATATGGCTATATTTGGCGACGAATTATTTTGCACTTTTCTTCTGTTTGGCTACATTTGCGCTACAACTTCTCAAGCTTTTGGCTACGCCACCTCGTCGGACCTGGCAACACTGCACCGGATGCCAACTTTGAGGCGCGCGCGCTCTCGCAGGACAGGTTTAGGGCGTCGTTTAGACGTTGTGGTAGAGTCCTCCTTTACTCATGCCGCCCTCACCACTGCGGCTGCCGAAGCTTCCACGGTGGGCAAGAAGGATGGCAGTTGCCTTCCACGTCGGCGGTCTCAAACCTCTACGGGCACTTAGCCGTGCTCCCTAAAGGGTTGCAGTAAATAGCACCTCGTTATCTTCACAAGCACTCTCCCTCAGATTAGCCCACATAAGGCGAATCAGCTGAAAAGGTAATGACTGCTGCATATGTGCTGTTTAACGGGTCTATTAACCATGGAATTACGCAATGAAGCAAGAAGCGTCATTTGGACAAGAAGCGTGACAAATATACACCAATAAGAGTATCATTCTTTAATCAAGCGATTACCTCTCTAGAAGCTTTCGGCTTTTCGCTCACATTGGAAATCATCGTCGATTGTTTTGGTACAATTAATTTCTATCTTTATGCATTTCCTTCGGGCCAACAGGCTTCTGTATCCTTAATCACAATTTCCGGGCTTCGGCAGTAATGGTTTAAGATGAAGTCACAAGCCCAGTTCCGATTCTTCACAGCGCTCTTCTTGACCCAGTAGGTGCAGTATGTTCTAACTGGAAAAAAGAGGTAATACAAGATCGCAACGAGACATCAGTTTTAGTACAATCTCGTAGTAAACATTCAAAGCAAACAACATTATTTAATTTCCATACTATCGCAGTCCAAATGTGTTGCTACACGGGTGCCCGGCCTACAGTGAACCTGGACACCGACATACCGTATATACATAACTAAACGTGATTGTAACAATTCCTTAGGTCCCCTTTGTTGAGATCATAGCTGATGTGCTATTACCAAGCTGCCATATGTAACTACCACATACGTTCGGGCTTGACTACTAGAAGAAATATAAGACGACAAGACTGTGGCCGGGAACATTTCTTGCTTTCTTTTGCCTAATATAAAGTGGTATATTGAAAGTGGAGTGCAGTTTGCTGAAGCGAGTATTTTGGTAGATGGGCAAGTTAAGCTCTACTTATGCGACGTGCTACACAACGCAGCAGTAACGCTGCCCATGAATCAATAGTAACTACAGTTCACTATGTCAGTTGGTGAACCCGCAGACTCACCTTAGAAATTGATAGTTTACGAAAAAAAGAAAAAAAAAGAAAATAAAAACATACTACGACAGCTATGAACGTCGCAATCGGCGCTGCGGTCGAAGCAACGCGGACCCATTTCGGGCTGCAGAACCAGTGACGGACAACAAACTTTCACGGCGACATTTTGGATGACATCGAGGATGGCTTGCGTCGTCTGCCACGACATGGTGCTTCTGAGTTAGACCATGTTTGAATAAAACATGAAGTGACTGCACCAAGCCATCGCAGCCACACGATCTGCTAATTTCTGAAATAAGCCTCGGAAGTGTCGTTTCAGATACAAAGAGGTGAAGTTGGTGTAGTCTCGCAACACGTGGTCAGTGCGGAAGGCGTCCGCACCGATCCCGAGAAAGCTACAACCGTAGCTGCGTTATCTGCTTCTGTGGAGGCAAAAAAAAACATATTCGGCGCTTACAGTTCTTTATAGAAGCACCGTACAGCTCTTGTGGTCATTATCCAACACGAGAATAACGGCCCCCGTCAGTTTCTCGTAAGACAACAACATGTCTGTCAACAAGCTTTCGAGGAAATGAAGTGCTTTTTTATGTAGGCCTAGAATAAACACTCGAGCACAGCGTGTTATGTCCCATTGGTAGTGAGCAGCCATGGCGTTGAACTGCATCAGGAACGATCTCCATGGCAGAGAAACATCGCAGTGGTTCCATTCTATTGCGCGGTCATGTTGGTGATCCACAGAATCATTTAGTTCTTAGGAGTGCGTCCACTAGTAGATGTATGCCGCCACCACCATCAAATATAAACCGTGACAAGGGACAAAGCTGCACCATTATCTTCTCAAGCTGTAACTATCATGGTCCGAAAATTTATTCTTCGAATTTTTTTTCTTCTAGTCCGGGCAAGCTCGATGTTGTGGCTTCCATCTTCATGTTTGTACAGAACAGCATATACGGTGTGTGTGTGTTTTCAATACACAATTTCAAAAATCGCCTGTGGCGATTTAATATTATTATCGTCCTTGAGCTGGATTACCGAAACCGGTGGACATTGACTAACTAACAAAAATAACCAACAAGGTTTTTAGCTAATTACTTTACTACACGTATTGCAATCCACGCATTGTAGCCGGGGAGCTGCCAAGGCACATACACGTGGCACAAATTACGAGGAGGGCACGGGTTTCGATATATGCGCCATCAAATTTGTGGCAAAAATGTGCAGTTGTCTCTCGTACTTTTTTACCTAAACTCCATTTTATGCTTGAAACAAAAAAGTAGCACGACGCCCTTGTATTTTGTCGCACACTTTGGGAATGAATATCTCAAAAGTGATGTCTTTAAAATTCGTTTTAAGGGGATACGCCTCGCGAACTCACCGGCTACAATTCGTAAATTTCAATATTTGCAGTAAGAAAATAAATATAAAGGTAAATGGTATTTTGTGATAATTTGCTCAGGCATTTGCACTTCTCGCGCAAGTATTTCTGTCTCTGAAATATCTTATAAAGAGACTACGATTCGGCAATCTGGCACAGATGTCCTTCAACACTTATGTACATTTTAAAACAAAACCCGCTATATATGAAGCCTTACATTCGATGGTATTTCTTTAACCTTATTATTGTTATTGTTAATACGTTTATTAAAACATTGCATAATGGCTGAAAAGCTAGTTTTTGCTCACTTATACCTTCCGCCCGATCTAGCAATCATAACTAAATGAGGAGAGGTAGGCGAGTATCAAAATTCTCTAATACTAATTGAATACAAAAGTATTTATCGAATGTCGAAGTGAATATCGAATAGTTAAACGCCAATGCACTTGTTAAGAGCAGGAATAATTATTTAAGTATAATTAGGTACAAATGTTGCACTGATTAGTGGAAAAAAACACTGCCACTTATAATAGACAATTACCATCACTTTTAAACACAACACCACTCATTGGTTATAAAAGAACTGCACATAGAGCCTCTGAACATCTTTAGAGCTTAGTTGCAAAGAAGCGTTTCAATAATGAATGGCTGCGGTAAGACTAGCGATCCCAAAACGCTAAATATGTGGTTGTTAAAAAAAGGTCACATGTCCTGAGAAAAAAGAAGCTTCTGAAGGATTAGTTCGTTGTAGACACATGCAAAGGAATGCATTCCACGAAAGGCATCACTGGTTGCCATGTAAAAGATAAAACGGCTCCATGACTAGGATGCAAGAAGCACTAAATTAACGATAAGAAGCAAAAAAAAAAGGGAAACAGGTTTTCGTGTAAGCTGCCGCGAAGGCACCGGAAAGAGAGCTTGTATTACAGCTTTTGCATCGGCATTGTATCGAAATTTTTCGTGTGTGTTTCGCACATTATCGTTTGCGAGACTTTGTTTAGCAGACGGACAACTGTAATCCCAATTTAACAGGCGGTTGTCGCAAATTATTCCGGTAGTTCGGATATTCGAAAGTGCTGAATAGTTCATTTTCTAATACGAATACGAAGAGCTAGTGCGTAATATTTGATTCATATTCATAAGTTCGAGTATTTGCCCATCCTCACTTATCAGAAATAAAGCTCGTGTAGTGGCACGATTTGTTCTTTAACAAGGCTTCGTGCGTGTGCTATTATATGGACAGCATGAAAGGCGCAATGTCAATGATACTTAGCGGGCCTAATAACTTTGATCGCAGAGCTTTCTTAAAATGCAAAAAAAAAATATTTGAGAACCGTATGTTCTTACATAGCATAGAGTCCTCGTAACATAACGTATCGGGTATGAATAACAACAGTGTTCTTAAGCTTGCTTCAATTTCTCGTGTAACGCTCCTAAAAAATTAAATACGTGCTACATCTTATTCTACATGTTACTTTTACCGCGCTCTGTTGTCATGTTTTTGGCTACGGTGTAGAAGAACCATGAGTTATTAAAAAAGTGGATGATAAATATTTTACAGTGAAAGCATAGCGGTGGCTGTCATTCTTGTTGATTTCAAGTTTGATTATCTTTATTTTTTGTGGTATGCACATGCAGGTCTTTAATATTAGCCGATACATTAGTGAGCGAGAAACTTGATAGAAACACATCGATGTCTTGTTTACTTACGTTTTGGCTGCGGCATGGCACCAAAAATAATGCAGTGTTTAGTAGCATACAAAATTTCGTACTTTGGGTTCACGTGTAAAGGTGGTTTCTGTCCCGCTTTGAAGGAAGCAGAGGGAGGGAAGGGGGGTGGCAAGACACAGAGTTACTTTGAAGCTGTTAGTAGCGTCTACGCTTCACTGACAAAATTGCACAAAGATAATACTTTGCTTCTCACACTCTCGCGGATCATGTAGTAATCGTCGAAGGGACGTAGGCCTGCGCTCTACATAAACCAGAAAATGGGATTAGCCTTCAACAAAGAACTACTCCTA
The DNA here is from genome assembly GCF_013339745.2 of Dermacentor silvarum. NCBI lineage: Eukaryota > Metazoa > Arthropoda > Arachnida > Ixodida > Ixodidae > Dermacentor > Dermacentor silvarum. The sequence continues at coordinate 105,866,002 of NC_051160.1, read as the reverse complement.
AACTTGGTTACTCAACCTAACACGTCAACATCTACTACGTACACATTGACGCGTTGTAGTGACGGCGAAGAAAGAAACACCGCCGACAGTAGGAGTTAGGAATTTAGCTCTACCCGCCATGGTGGTGTAGTGGCTTTTCAAGTTGGACTGCTGAGACCGACGGTGCGGGGTCGAGTCCCGTCCGGGGTGGCCGCATTTTGATTGCGGGCGAAATGCAAAAATTTTCGTGTAGCGTACATTGGGTTGACGTTGGAGAAACCGCGGTGGTCAAATTTAATCTGAACTCCCCCACTACGCGGCGTCACTCATAATTATACCAGGGTTTCCGCACGTAAAACCCCAGAATTATTTTCTTTTGTTTTTCAATCGAGCTCTTCATCAGGCGGAATTGTGACGGGAAACAAAGGCCACACTCGTATCGCAACAATAGCAGCAAGCACAGTTGTCGGTCGTCGAAACTAAACGTGAGAGGTGAGGAGAATTCACTATATATTACACAGTCATGGCTGCTTACGTTCATTCGAGAATGTGCAACACCAACATTGTTCGGGTCGTGCGCTAAGTTGTATTTGACAAGGCACTTATACATAGAATCGACGACAATATTCAAGAAATTTTGTGGACACTAGGTGCGACCTGCTCTTAGCGATAACTTGCTAAAGCTAATAATCCCGTAAACACTATCAGTAAACAAAGAGACGTCGGGTCTCCTTACTAAACGTCGGGCTGCTTAACGTCGGGTCTCCGGATCAAGTGTGTCATGCGTGGCAAAGGCGTTCCACAACACGCGTTATATTAAGCGTGTTGTGGGAGTGCCCGACTGCAGTAAACGCTATGCCGTTATACGTTACAGCTCAAATAAAAACCTACAAAAATTGAACAAAGCTAAATAAAGACAAACCAGCCAATCCGATGCTTCTGCTCCTTAGACAATTTCCGCGCCAGTGGGACACATCGTCGCCTTTATTTCTAAATATAGTTTGTTTAGCTCTTCGTCTTTTCCCTTGTAGTTATTGCAGTCCCTGCTACTTAGTTTCAATATTTCGATTTATGAATTCATGATTTAGCATCAGCAGTCAAGAAGTCAATACGGCTTTAGGAATTCCTAAGATTTAAGTTCGCTTTTTCCCTGTTCAAGAGCAGAGTAAAATGCTTTCGTACTCACGATTGATCTTTATATCAGCTGCTT
>NC_051160.1:105749330-105864713 GCF_013339745.2 Dermacentor silvarum | reverse complement strand
CCTGTCTATTACGCCTAACATTTTTCGTTGCGTCGCTCTTTGTGCGGTCCTTAACTTGTTTCCGAGCTTCTTTCTTAAACTCCATACCGGCCTAATTCACATTAATTCTCCGGATTGCGAAGCCCGATTGCACAATGTTGTTGAGCTGTCTCCCACACGCGAGAAGGACCGCGTGACCATAGGAGGAACTGGGGCCTGTAGGCCTGCGGCAAGTGCGTGTGGCAACCGCTCAAGAGTTACCCCTGCGGCGCAACAAAGACACCGCTTTGCTGGGCAAATGTTCATTGGTCATCAGTGCACCACAGTTGTTGCAATTGGCCCGTAGCGACAATACCGAGTTGTAGATTGGGCGCTGGCATCCACAGGCACATAACGCGCAATTGCAGCCCTGCTCGCGTTTCTGTCGCAAAATGTTCCGCGCGTTGATTGAGTGTGGCTTCTATGCGCGCACGATACGCGGGGCGGGGGGCTGTTGAAGGTGGCATCGGATGGTGAGCCGCATGTCCCGCTACTCAGGGTAACGTTGGTACATGGCAGCCGGTGGCCACTTATCAACAGCTGCCGTGGTTTCATTGCTGGCCACACCGAATCGAATTGGCAACATTACAGCAATCCGAACCTGACCCTTCTCTGCGAAAGTGAATCGAGCTGACCTCGTCACCTGTGCACTAGAGGGCCGCCGCAGACTTTCCCTTGCATGTGGCTAAGCGGCACTTGCAAGTCGCACAGCATCGTTTCTTACGGTGGCGCTTGCGTCACCTGCAGTGGAAATCCGAATGCCATGCAGAGGCCCCAAAGCTCCGCTCTCATCAACGACACATCCACGACACCCCAGGAGTCATTCTTTGAGATTTACCGCAATGGAGCGTTAGGATAATTACTGCTGCGTTCAGTGAGCCCCTGTCTTGTAACCGGTGCGGACTGGAAGTGCGTGCAGCGCGCATTATTTGTGGCGCTCTTCATTTTTCGCAAATGCTGGAGATGTGAAACCCCCGCGTGGGGTCTTTGAGGAAATAAAGAAAGAAAGATGTCCCCGCGCACTTGAACGTCTTGTGGGCCTGACCAGGGTTCGTGGCACCGTAAGAGGACGCGGGCTTGTTCAGCTGTTCGAGAAGAGCTGCAGTGGACAGACCTTGATAATGGCAGCGTGGGGGCGCACTGCGACGTCACGTTTGTAGTCCTACCGAGACCTGCCATGTTAGTCCAGTGCAGGTCCTGAGGGCATTTCTGTGCGGGACCTCAGTCCGTTTCCACTGCCGTTTGCCGATAGCGAGGAGAGACAGCGTCTACAGCGTCGCCGAAACCGCAAGGTCACTGTGTGCATTCCCAGTGTCGTGTTTTGCGAGTTGTCTTGCCCGCGCGCCGTGAGCTTATTAACGGCCATCATGCCGCACCCGCCATCATGCCGCATTCTCCCGACCTCGAAGATGAACTTGCCAACGAGTGTTTCAACGGAAGGTTCGTGCCGGTCATTCCCTGAGCCATGTGTTTGACGCTCCTGCGAGCGCTACACGCCAAGGCGACGGACTTCTCGGCGCACTGCCACGCGTTGACATCTAGAGCCGTCTACAGTCAATCCCGCATGCAAGCCATCTCTCCCGATGGTTTGCAGCACCCCAGGGCAATGTCCTTTACCGGGCTAACTTCCTTGTATGCGGCATTATTTTATAGAAAGGTGCGCATGCAGGTAGGCAGGCAGGAAGTTTTATCAACATGCACTGTCATTATTCAATTCAGTCCCTTCATTTGACATCATTTCATGATGTCAGGCGCACAGACAAAAGCAACAATAATGCGGCTTGACGAGAGTCTGTACACCCCTGACATGTCCAGTACATTTCCAGTAGGAATACAGCATAAATATTTCTAAAAATGAAAAAATGACAACTTATGGCTGGCATAAAGGTATAAAACAGATTCAATAACATGTACTATCAGCGGTGACATTGTGTAGCATAACCAGTAATCACTTATCATCATGTGTACGGACAGAAACAATCGGCAAGGCTAACCGACTCATTCAAGGCTGATCAATTAGTACTTGCAGAAAGCGGCTCCTCATATTGAACTAGGGCCGACAAATCAAAAGCGCTTAGATATAATTATTTGTTAGAAAGTGCAGGTTGCAAGAATGTTCCTGGGACATTTATCGATTTATTCTACTGGTCATTGGGATGACCAAAATGTCCTAGAGGAGCATATATATGGGACATTGCTTCGAGTTTTGTGGTTTGCTGAGATGGAAATTATTATCTAGTTATGAGCGTTACGGCGTGAGACATATAGCCCATGGCAACTTTGGGCGGGAATCCGAAAGGAAATTTTATGGCGGGCACCCTCTTGGATAAGAATAGAAAGTTATATTTGCTGCGGAGGCGTGAGGTGTCAGCCGGATGGTAATATTGGAGCTTCTGACTGGAAATAAATTTTCCTGAAACGTGATAGTAATTTATACACGCATTGCAGAGACGAGCATTTCCACGTGCGTTCGCGGAACATTCCATGTTACCGTGAGGTACGTGAGAAGTCGAAAGCGAGGTCTGATTCTCGCCTTCATTTCATTATCAGTGTGACCTTGTTCTTATTGATCAGTGCTTTGATTTGAAAAAGTCTGTTGTGGCGATTGCAATATTTGTATAGATCAAATGGTCAAAAATCTCAAATAAAACATGCATCCCCATCTGGTTAGCCTCCTTGCCTTTCCATGTTTCTCACTATCCCCACCAGTTGGTTAAATGAGAGTAAGATGCACTTAAACAGCAATAACATGACAACTCCCGTCGCCACTCTGGTGCATGTCTTGCGCATTCCATCTATCTGTACAAATAATATCTAAATTGCACTGGTCGTATTTCTTTAAAAAGCGAAGTTGTGGCAACGTGGTTCGGTGGCGCTGTGTAGGCTTGGTTTGTTCAAATGCGATCACGTCGGACTCAGAGAGTAGAGGCGCCACGGCAGGTACGCCATCTCCGTGGCCAGAGCTACGTCGTAGCCACGTGGAGAGCCGCAGCGGCGTTGTGCAAGTGATGCCAGGTCCCTCGGTAACGTAGCCTTGGGCACTGAAGCTGCGCACTACAATATGATTCTCAATATAGTATGAACCAACGTTACCTCTTTCAAAGTAATCTAGTAACGGTGGTATGAACGGCCACCAACACTGCAACGGAAGTTCGGAGTTTTGGACAACGCGGATGAGTGGCGCCATCTGCTTTTCCTTCGCTCTACTAAAGCTGATCGTTAGCGATCTCAGAGGCCATAGTTCTGGCGGCGGTGAACGCTCTGTCGGCAACCGTTGTAAATTACGAGACGATGGGCGGGTGGCGCCATCTATTTGACCTGCACCTAGGTGTGACTACACACTTTCAATCTCCGAGGCTCCTTTTGGCGGCAGTGCACGCGAAGTGCGTAACAATAGGTATTTTGTGCAAGATGGGTGTGTGGGGACAACTCTTTATGACTCCGCCAAATGCGGCCGCTCCACCGCAATTTCTGTCGCTACGGTTTGGCAGCAGACATGTGTTGCGCACGTGATCTGGGTGTAGAGTGTACTAGAAAATACTTGAAGAGTGGCCAAAGGTGGCGCGCAAAGAAATGGGGGAGCGTGAGGCTGTTTCTTCCAGCAGCTGCCAGAGGCGCTGTGATACCAAACCCGACCTTTCTTCGCTCGTGTAAGCGGCGGGCGTCTGCTACACGGTTGATTATTATTATGTTTTTTTTTTTTGCAACTGATAGCCATTAAAGTGATAATACAGGTACTGTTAAGTTTCACGTCACTGCAAAATAACACTACAGTGACTCGCCATAGTAAGTACGCGTTTGGGTGCTGTCAACTCCGGGAATTTGTATATATATATTTCCACTACTGTAGCTTTGCTGTGGCAATGTTCGCGCTTACGCGTCCATTGCAGGCATTCATTGCACGCGCAGTTCTTCCTGAGAAAAGTATTAAAATGAATAAGCTGTGACATTACAAACGTAAAACAGGACATGCTCTAATATGAAAAAGAGCAAGACGACGCTGACAACCAACGAAACGTAAACAGATTCGCGTTCAGCAAGTACAGCTCACACTGACGCTGTGCCTTTCATTTATTTTAAAGCTAATGAACTTCTTTTGCTCTTTCAGCCGTTTTTGTCGTTGGTCGATGGTCGGACTCGGCAAGGGAAACGTTCTTTCATTCGTTCCTTTCGTCGTTTATGCTTTCGTTGACTGGGAGGCTCGTTCGTTCGTTTGTTCGCTTTCATCGACTACCACCGTCGATGGTTCCTGAAAAAAATCATTTTGGTCTTTGTTATGGGACATTCACGGTGCATTGCAAAGATCGTCTTCAGCTTTTACCTGTTTTCTTCCTAACACGGAAGCAAACAATGTTAATTACTCATTTGCGTATGCTCGCCAATTCGCATGAAGCAGATGGGCCTGCTGGTCAATTATAGTGATAAGAGGGCATTTATTATAACGATGTGCGATTGTAATCTATTACCACCATATGGACGCCGTATCTGTGCTGATATTTGTCCTTTATTCGAGCTAAAGAAACCGGGATAAAGTGTTGTGAACTGCTTGAATTACACGTTTTAGGCGCTTTTCTGAAATTGGCAATTGCATCCTAATTTTGCTTACGATAGACGCCGGAATTTGACTTTTCTTTCCATGCGCTGGCGTTGGAATTGAAATCAGTGCAGTGCTATAGCGCAAGCAGAGCGCATTTACCTTTCCCCATACTTAAACAGCGACATTGATTTTGTATGCTTGATAATTTTTTGCGACCTTACAGTACACAAGGAAAACGTCCCGAGTTCTGTTATAGACACACGCAATAATAATAACATATCATCAATCAATCGATCAGTCATGTTTATTTAACGTGCCCAGGAACAACCCTAAGGTTTGAGTGCTGGCGTACACATACATTACAAACCAAAAACAAAACACTGCAGAAGAATATCATTAAAAAATAAATGATTAAAAATAAAAATTGTGAAAAGAAAAGAGTACCGAGAACAAAGCGCAAAGTAAATACAAAAGAAAAAGGAGGAGAAGGGCACTTGAACAATGCATGAAATTATAACACAACGCAAAGCTCGGAAAATAATGATGACAAGGAGTTATGAAAGATATCAAGATCACGAAAGTAAGCGTTATACAGACTCTGTATTCTGTGGACAGTTGAATGTTCGTGATGACAGGCAGGAACATGGAAAGGCCTATGTTCTCTGGTGATCTTGCGTGAGGTACGAAACATGACACAGCTGAGAAGTTCGGGACACGTGAGGTAACCGTGAATGAGTTTGAAGAGAAACAGAAGGTCTGCGCGATTACGTCGGTCGCGAAGTGAGGGCAACGACAACAATCCAACAGTGCTAGTACAGGGTGAAATGTCCAGGTTTGCAAAGCGGTGATTATATATGCTTAGAAACTTTTTCTGGACATGATCTATAATGTCACTGTTGGATCTAGAAGAGCCATTCCAGACGACCGACGCATATTCGAGCTGAGGAAGACAGATGGTTGTGTACAATTTGCGGAACGGAGTAGGAGACTTGAATTCCCTCGATAGTCTGCATACAAAACCTAGAGAGCGCATACCCCGCATTGCAACACGTCTAGTGTGAGCCGAAAAGTGTAAGGTTGCATCAAAAAGTACACCAAGATCATTGATCTCGCAGACCTTACACAACGGCACAGAATCTACAGAATAAGAAAAATAAATACTTGCTGTTTTGCATGTGAAAGTCATGACTTTGGTTTTAGCAGCATTCAAGGTAAGCTTATTATCCTTGCACCATTTAGAAAAGGAAAACAGGTCAGACTGCAGGGCGCGACAGTCATCAACAGCGTGAATTAAAAAAAAATCTTGATGTCATCGGCACATAGAAGGAAAGAAGAGTTCCGCATAACAGAAAGAACGTCATTAATAAAAATTAAAAAAGGAGTGGCCCTAATACTGACCCTTGAGGGACGCCTCTAGTTGCCATGTAAGAAGAAGACGTTTGACCATTGACGTTAACATAACACGATCTATGAAGAATATAATATAATAATAATAATAATAATAATAATAATAATAATAATAATAATAATAATAATAATTCTTTACGAACAGAATATATATACACATAAAAAGGAAAACAATAAAGCGGATCAACGCAGAACCTCAAACCTACCTGACACGAAGCTTTCGGGATGCGTTTAAGTGCTACAAAACCAAATGTCATGCGTACACGTGTCATTACTGTAATCATATATAACGTGTAATTTGGTAAATTCTGAAAATGGTGAAGGGATCTAATGCACGTCTCACGAACACGTCACTTTGATGCACAGTCTTTGTAGATAGAAATATAGAAACGAGGCCGCTGCGCTAATGATGCCAGCTCACTGGCCTCTCGTAGCATCCGCTGTGCTCGAACGCACTAAAGGCCTTAGATTCGCTGACTTCCTCCGGAATATTCTAGCGTCCATAGATCAACGGGCGCGACATATGGTGCAGTCAGGCCTTGAGATAAACACGTTTGTTCTGACATAGGTATACATGTCCATCCTGTAATGTGTTTTCTCATTGAGGGATTTCATCAGACGCGGTAAAATGAAGAGCCCTGTATGTACAGAAGATATTCAAATTTATTTATAGTTAATATTATTATATTTATTTTGTTTTATTCCTGAATATCTTTTTTCACGTGCTTGAAATCGCATATCTCCTGCGCTTGCGCTCTGCTTACGTATTTTTTCTTTGGCAGTTTAGTTGACACAACGAAAATGCGACGATATATATATATGTATGTATTTCTAATTATAAGTTTATTTGAATATCTGCAAAGAAGCTTCTTTCTATAGGATATTTATAGTGTGTGTAAAACTGCTCAGAACTAAAGTGTCCTCGCACTGCACTTGCTTCCTTTCTGCATAATGTCCGCATGTATAACGAGCTTCGTCTGGGTACGATGAAGCTTCTTGCAGCGCGCAATCTCTGACCCGAAACCACCTGGTAATGCTTACTGCATGGGGGTGTCTCTTACTCTCGTTCACCTTATGGGCACTTTCTATCTTCGTTGCTTGACATAAGGTACAAGCTAGAGCTAACACGTTTCGTATAAAACCATGCTCCGTGTGCGTAGCAGTAAAACACGGACGACCATGACCGAAAATGTAATGGTGGTGAGAAGAGCCATCACTGCGCATAAATAATGCAGTTCTAAAGAGTGCGCTCTTCGTTACCAACTCTTCGCACGCGTAAACTTTTCGCAGCCTTTGCCACTAGGATAATTTTTCTTTCCTTCTCTTCTTCGCATCGGAGCAAGGCCGCGCACCCCTGCCTTTTGGAACATCGTTCTTTCACTATCGTGCTGCCATAACACTAACATGACGTGCAAAAAATATGCAAATCATGTCGCGCTACACCATTGAAGATAAATGGAATCTAAGTGGTTTTCGCACCAAGTAAAAGCGAAAGATTTCAGCGCGTAGCAGACGCCCGCCACTTGCCGTGCCGTCGTGAAGCGCAGGGAGCCCCCGGGTTCCAAAATAGAGGAGCCTTACGAGGTTCGCCACAGCAGCTCCCCGGTGTCGCACCGCAAACGCCTCAGGCGGAGGCCGCCGCTGCGGCCATTCTTCCAGCATATTATTATTATAGTACACAATATTCGGGTATCTGCATCACGCTTGCAACAACTAAAATTTTGGGAAATGTTAAAGCCCCTGGCTGTAGGCAACGTGGGTGAGTGGCGCCATCTCTTGTTGCTCCAGCTAAACATGACCAGTCAACTGCGATCTCAGAGTCAATGTTGTGGCACCGGCAGACGTCAGATGCGCAACAATGACTTTTGTGCAAGGTATTACAAGGTATCGGTGAATGGGGCCATCTATTTTCGCTTCCGCTAGACGCGAGTGGCCATCTCTGAGGCTACGTCTTGGCAGGAAGCAGGCGTCCCCACGGATAGATATTTCGAGCTAGAGCTTTTTGGAAATATCTACTTGCTAGACGTTGGGTGGTGTTCTTTTCTCGCCACGTACTTGACCTAGTGGGCATTATTTGCTTGTTAAAACAAAGGATAGCTGAGACATTACACAAAATAAGAAAGAAGGCTTGGTGGCGCAAGCTACTTCCATGTTTTAAAAGGGACACCCATAGTATCCATCCATTGATCCATATACATAGAAGTGGCTACTTGCTGGACATTTCTGAGGCTGCACGTTTTGGCTAGCTGTGTTGAAATAGGCTGTGAGTTCCTGCTGTACGGGGGTGGAGTGCTGCATGTTGTGTTTGCTGCAGTTTTCTCCTCGCCTCACATCTATGTACGATAAATAAGGCGCGATGTGGCTCTTGAATGCTGGGAGACTCTAATACCGATACTGTGAGTTTTAAGCTTTAGCTCTGTTGAAAAGCGCATCTTTATGTGATTGCAAAATTGTTTAGATGAAAGGGCCGTAAGGAAACGCTAAGTTCTCAGCATCTTTTTATTTGACACTAGAAAATGTATTCACGAATTACGGTTGGTAATTTGTGTTACGCAGAACATTCTCCATTTTCTCGTGTGCTTTGGAAAACAGGGAACGTTCACGCCAGAAGTAACACATTTTATAATGTCAGACATGTCTGAAGTTCACAAACAATATATATACTTATATTAAGTTGGAACCTAATGAAATCAAGGGACAATGGAGCTAAGGTACGCCAAAAGGTAGGGCAAATCGCCAGTTTTTTAAATATGAAATACAAAAATGATAAAATAAAGCAAAATGAAAGTTGACGAGAAATAAACAAGCTGCTGCATGTTGGATCCGATATCAGGTATTCGCATTAAGCATGCGGTGCTCTAACCAATTAAGCTACCTGGGTGCTATTTCCCACCAACTTTCATGGTATGTAGCTTGCAACAGCTGGCATTAGCGAAATGATAGCTGGCAAGTCCTGCATAAAAAGGAGGATTCAAATGGTATACGAACACCTTCTTGAAGCTTTGAAACGCTTACACGTACACATGACGCCAACCAAGTCCCCACGAAAACCGCAAGGACTAGAGTAGCGCACTGTCACATGTCCAAAATTGGCCAGGACAAATATTTTATTTGTCTATCCACGTAAACACATCCATGATGAGTTGGAGGGGTTAACGAACTCAGGAAAGTTTCCGAGGATGCGCAGATCGGAGTGTGCGTGGTGCCGTCGGTTGAAATGCAGTGAAATGATGTGAAATTGAAAGGGCTGTTATTGCCTTAATCATAGATTTTAACGCTAGATAAAGCAATGGACTTTAAAGTCATTAACATCAATCGGGAAGAGCACAGACGGGGCTGCGATGGCGCTTTTACGCGTGACGGGATATATCAGAACTGGTTTTGGCACGTAAAACCCCAGAAGGAAGAAGAAGGACATATTTTAGCGAGCACATAACTGCACCAGTGGGAAGTCGATCCGCGGCATGGACGGTAGCTTTTTTAGGCGGTCCGCGGACACTCAGGAAGGTAGAATAAATATTAAATGTAGAGAGACACCACGAAGACGCATAATTAGACCACAAGGAGTTGAGCAAGTATGCACAAATCATAAATATAGAGACCGTTAGATCTGCTACATAAACATGTAGGGTGGTTGCAAGCCACAGCCTTATTTACTGTGGGGGCAGGGCGCTGCACGCCGGCAATGACTGCAGCTGAAGCTAAATGTTATTTATTCGAAGTACAAGAGAATATTGTGAGTGAAGAACGATAAATGTTTATTCTGCGATTCATTACAATAGAAAGTTACTCATTGAAGCATTCCAGGGTGTCATACTGTCGCTAATCGAAATGTCTCTCAGACTTGAAATTATTTGAAAATATGAAGAACTTGAAGCGCAATACCTTGCGAAACTTTCACTTTCCTGCTTTAAAGGGACACTAAAGGCAAGTAAAAAGTCAAGCTAAAGCGATATAGTAATGTTCTAGAACGTTTAAGGCGTCAGTATAATGGCGAACACTGCTTGAGTAATCGAGAAATTCACTTAAATGCAGAACACGATAAGAGACTTCCCAGGGACATTAAGCTACTTACCCGATGACGACGGCACTCCTAAAAAAATTACGTCAAAGCACTCGACCACTCGTAATAAAAACATAATTTCCTTCGATTACAAAAGGGAACAAAATGCTACTTGTATACTTCTGTTAGTATCATAGAAAAAAAACTTTTTGGCGTGATTCTTTATAATGACATGGATGGTGCAAAGGTTTCGTTTTCGCTCGACCCTGCGCCGCGCGCGCTCTCGAGTTTTAGTAGTTTCGTTATCCCGCAGTGCTCCGCTGGTGTTGCTGGCTCGCTTAACTGGCATTTGAAATTGCAAGCAGCAGAGAATGCCACGTCCATGTGATGTCCCGGGATGCCCGAACGGTTCGCACCACTTAACCAAGAGCAGCGGCAGCGGCGAATCCAGCGTGACCTATCACTGGGTCCCAAAGAGTGAATCTCTACATTCGAAGTGGTTAACTGCCGTACCTCTACTACAGCGGGCCGGAAAGGAGCAGAAAAATCTCATGGTATGTATGCTTGCTGCACTTTCGTCTAGAGTATTACGAATTGAATGCGGACCTAGTAAATTCGTGTGGAGTACCTTTCAAAGCAATTCTTTGCCGTAGCGCTGTTCCGTCGATCTTGCCTCCATTCTCGGAAGTACATCAGCCATCGGCCATACCACGCTGAATACGCCGGTTCTCGTCCGATCGCAGAAGCTCGATCCCAGAAGCGGACAACGCCGATATGTCAGACAGAACGCGCAAGTTAGGTGGAGCCGGTTTCGCAGCCTACGGAAACGAATCACGCCAGGCACAATCACGGACATCAGCGATTGGACACAAGCGCTTCTTCAGGATGTCAGCCCCGTCACCTCCGTTATACCGGAGGAGGCTGGCCAGCACAAAATAGATAGCCGGCTCGTTCACTTGTGGCAAGCTCGAAATGGTATTTTAAAATGCTCGAAAGCACAAAGATTAAATCGGAACTTCGACTGAAGGTAACTCTGCTCGGCAGAGAAATAGAGTCCCATGCACAGAAGCTATCTAAGCAGCACAGGGAAAATATATGTAACGACATGCAAAGAAAGCTCGGCATGGCAAGCACGTCACACCTACTCAGACACCCCATAGAACCCGTCAAAAGTAAACCTGCACAAAGTGAAAATCTCAGTAAAAAAGCACACCAATACCCATTCACCGACTCTGACGTCCCTAAACAACTTCAGGCGAATTACGTTTATTACACCCCATCCATTTCTCATCCGGACTACAACGGAAAGGCCAACCTCGACTCAGATGTTCTATACTAGAGGCTGAGGTCCGCGCAGTCCTGCAACAGCTCCCTACGAAGTCAGCCCCCAGTCCAGACAAGGTAACAAACAAGACACTGCAGAATTTGGATGCCAGGTTCGTGAATGCCTTCACTAGGTACCTGAACACTTTATGGGACAGTGGTCAAGTACCAGAAACGTGGAAGCATGCCAAAATTATATTCATCCCAAGCCCGGCAAAAAATTTGCTTTCGATAACCTGAGACCCATCTCTCTCACAAGTGCAGGGAAGGTAATGGAACACATTATTCTAAACCGGGTGCAGGAATAAATAGAAGATAATAATCTCTTCCCTGCCAACATGATTGGCTTTCGAAAGGGACTATCCGCACAGGTTATCATGTTGCAAATTCAGCATGAGATTTTGAACACTAGAACCTGGGGTGCAACCAAGGAAATCTTGGGCCTTGACATCACAAAAGCGGTTGACCGATTAAAGCACTCCCAAATTCTCAGTAGGCTTCAAAACTGAAGTGTGGGAGAGAAGGCCTACAGACAGATGCGTAGGTTTCTCACCAACCGAACGGCAGAACTCCATCTTGGCTACCCTAGATCCAACACCATTAGGTTAGGAAATAGCGGCACACCACAAGGAGTGGTTTTGTCCCGTTTGCGGTTAAATGTTGCCATGTCCCTGCTTCCCAGGACACTAGACCGTATCCACAATCTTCATGCAGTCTCGCCGCGGCCGACATTACCTTTTGGGTAAAGATAGCGGATGACGCCCAAGTAGAGGAAACCCTGCAAGAAGCAGCCATGCGGACGCAGGGGTACGCATAAATGTTCAGGCTAACGCGTTCCCTGCAGAAATCAGAGCTCCTGCTATGCGGCACCATCCAGGTACAGAGACGGCACAGACGGCCCCTCTCCGCCCCAGATCAATATCTTGGCGCGGGTACAACCAATCCCACAAGAGAAAACCATCAGGGTTCTGGGCTACTTAATTAAAGCCAGCGAATTAAATACCGAGATCATAAACAAACTCGACATACAGGTACCGCAAAGACTTCGCTTACTGCACAGAATTTTTATTTACCATTCAGGGCTAAAGAAGGCTGAGCTGTTAGGCTGATGCAGGCCTTTAGTATAAGCCGTATATTGTACACGACCCTTTTCTTTATCTTAACCTACGACGCGTGCAAAAGAATAAGGCACAATGCATTATACGGAAGGCGTAAAAGGTCTTCCTGTATATTGTCACGTAGTAGTGACAATAGAGATACGTGATAATATACATCAACCGAGAAACATCTTGCGCTAGGGTTGCCTTGAAGAGCTCGTCGAGGCTCACCGCATAAACCAATAGGAGCGCCTCTCATGATGTGCTCCAGGTAGAACAATCCTGAAAAAAGCTTCAATACAGTACTAGACATTGATGTCCCCCAAAGCCAGCATACACCCTCTATTCTGGAAGGACACCAGTGTACTACCCTTACCGAAAAAATGCACCTTACCCACCATGAGGAGTGCACGTTAGCCACGGCCCAAGCACTCTATAAGCAATATTGTAACAGCGCAGATGTAGTCTATGTAGACGCATGGCCATATATAGCCCGTAATGCCAACGCCATGGCTATGGTAGACAACATAGGTGCTATCACATCCGGAGGAATGATTCAAACCCACAACAGCTGAACGTGCAGATGAGGCAGACATCTCCCTGGCCATCGCCTATTCCGACTGCAAGATTATAATCAGCGACTCCAAGTCAGCGGTTCGTAAGTTCCCCAAAGGGCGTATCTCCTCCGAAGATTATAATATCCCGAAACGAAACTCATATCGGTAACCCGTCATGATTATCTGTTCACCGGCGCATTCCTCACTGACTGGCAATGAAGTGGCCCACTCCATCGCGCGAGATTTTAAAGACCGCGCTTTTGGCCACGATGACCTGGCATCGGTGAGGGATCGGATGGTCTTCTTCCAGGAGATCACCACCCATTATCGCCAATACCCTGCAGGAAAGCTGTACACTGCAGGCGACAAATCTCTTGGTAATGAGCAAGAAGTCACTTGGCGGACATTGAACATGGGCACCTTCGCCAACTTAAAGCTACACTCCTTTTACTCTGAAGTCTGTCCCTGGTGCCAGGACAGACTAGCGGACATTTATCACATGATATGGACCAGCCGGGCCAAACCCCGCCGCAGCGATGGCTCGCATTTTTAAATACCAAGGATTGGGAGGCTGCTCTGCTCAGCTCGGACCGCCTAACAACATCCGGTCGTCCAAGTGGGCTGAGGAGGCCGCCAGGGCCTGCGGGCTCCTGGCCCCCTAGTGACCTTTTGATCCTTGTTGTCATGAGGCTCGTGCGAGCCACAGCGAGGGTGACATGGCATCGTGACTATGCACTCTCCCTTCACGCAACAGCTCATGCGCGACTGCTGCATTGTCTACGAAAACCTATTCATTCTTTGTCACCGGAAAGGCCATGGGTAGACGCGCATACGCTAGGAAAAACAAGTAGGCAAAACTAAGCAAAAGCGAGGTCACAGCCGAGCCAAACAATGCTTATGCATTAGTCGACAATTCTCCGAATTTCTATAACATTTTGTGCCATATTTTTTTCGGACATCCGGCAGCACAATATAAGAGTTGACGCGCATGAATTGAAACTACTGTTTTGCGAAAACATGCTGAAATTTGCTCCTGAAAGTGTGTTGGGTAACTTATTGCCTCCATTGTTTTCAGACCCCAGACCTAGTACAGAGAACTTCACGCACACCGAATGTTTGTCTCGTTTGTTTTTGGGTATGCGAAATGTGGTGTCTTCATCCTCTCAACTGGTCTCGCTTAATAATATTTTTTTCAAATGTAATCACAGATAACTGCTGCGACAAACGATTTGCGTTGGTGGGATTGTCACATGTAAAGCATATTGTCGCGGGCGAAACAACAGAGCCAGCAAGAAGTCCCTGTCTTTACTGGAACCAGACCAAAAAGAAAAACGTTCCCTTCTTCTTCCAACCCACAAGCGAGTACGTGCCACAGCAGATGGCTCATATTTGACGGCATGTGCCATTACCCCCTCTCCCAAAAAGCATCGTCTCGATGCTGTAAATGAGGGTAAAAAATATATTAAAAATGAGGGTGACAATATAAATGAAAGAAATGTGTCGTAACGCGAAAGAACAATCTGCTGCTGTGAAAGAAGGAAGAAAAGGAAAAAAAAACACAGAACACAACGAAAACGAACAAAAAAAAACAACAAAAAAAACCAAAAAGAACGGCGTAAGTCGTCAATGTAATCACTCCACGGGCGAGTCACGGCGCGAAAAATATGGTTTCAGTCTTGAAACATGAACCACGTCAGTTTGAGGAAACCGACGGGAGTTTCTTGGGGTGCCTTGTGGGAGAACCTCGTAGGTAACGTCACTGAGTCGCCGTACAATCTTGTAGGGACCGAAGTAGCGACGCAGCAACTTTTCTGACCGGCCCAGCTGTCGGATGGGGGTCCACACCCACACTTCATCGCCAGGATTGTAGGCAACCTCGCGGTGGCGAAGGTTGTAGCGCCGTGCGTCTGCGGTTTGGCGACACTGAATACGGCATCGCGCGAGTTGACGGGCCTCCTCGGCGCGCTGAGCGAACATGGCCGCATCCGTGTGATACATCCCCAAGTTGAGGAGCATGGCGTCGAGCATCGTCGTGACCTCTCGACCGTGCACTAAGCGAAAAGGTGTGAAGCCTGTACTTTCTTGAATTGCGGTATTGTACGCAAAAGTGACGTAAGGAAGGATATCGTCCCAGTTCTTGTGGTCAATGGCCACATACATTGACAGCATATCCGCGATTGTCTTGGTCAGGCGTTCAGTCAGTCCATTTGTTTGGGGGTGATAAGCCGTCGTTTTGCGATGTGCAGTGCCACTTAGCCTCAAGACTTCCTGTAACATCTCGGCGGTGAAAGCTGTCCCACGATCGGTAATGACGACCGCTGGCGCTCCGTGACGGAGGACAATGCTGTGCACGAAAAAATGGGCGATGTCTGCTGCGGTAGCTTTTGGGAGTGCCTTTGTTTCGCAGTACCGTGTTAGGTAATCGGTAGCAACCACAATCCACCGATTGCCGGACGAAGACGTGGGGAATGATCCCAGCAAGTCCATACCAATCTGATTAAATGGCCGCTGCGGTATTGCTACTGGTTGTAGCAGTCCTGCTGGCCGCACAGGTGGAGTCTTACGTCGTTGGCAGTCACGACATGTGCGAACGTAATGCTTCACAGTTTTTGCGAGACGTGGCCAGTAGTAAGAGCGGCGAATTCGTTCCAACGTGCGTGTGTACCCCAGGTGTCCGGACGATGGTTCGTCGTGACAGGCACGTAAAATATCGTCACGAAGCGAGGTCGGCGCAACTAGCAGGTATGTAGCTTGCGTATGGTCAAAGTTCTTATAAAGGACGCCATCTCGGAAACAAAAGGAGGCTAGGGCGCGTGGGAAACTTCGAGGAAGACTTGACGTACGCCCTTCCAGGTAGTCAATGAGAGGACTGAGCTCCAAGTCGTCGCGCTGTTGTTGAGCCATGTCTGTTACTGATACGGCAGAAAGATAACTGTCGTCCTCTTCAAGGTCAGCGGGGGCACTTCCGACTGGTGCACGTGAGAGACAGTCAGCGTCGGTGTGTTTGCGTCCTGACTTGTGAACGATGGTGACGTCAAATTCTTGCAGTCGAAGGCTTCATCGCGCCAGGCGACCTGAGGGATCTTTGAGATTCGCGAGCCAGCAAAGCGAATGGTGGTCGCTGACTACTCTGAATGGGCGACCGTACAAGTATGGCCGAAACTTTGTTATGGCCCAGACAACGGCTAAGCATTCTTTTTCTGTGGCAGAGTAGTTTTTCTCGGCAGCGGATAACGTTCGGCTCGCATAGGCAATCACACGCTCTATGTCATTTTGCCACTGAATCAAGACAGCTCCAAGGCCGACGTTGCTGGCGTCTGTGTGCAACTCCGTGTCAGCGGTCTCGTTAAAGTGACCGAGTACAGGTGGGGCCTGGAGAAGGTTTCGGAGGGTATCGAATGCGAGGCACTGATCCTGACCCCAAACAAACGGCATGCCTTCCTTCGTCAGGTGGTTGAGGAGTTCAGCGCTTTTAGAAAAATTTTTGACAAAGCGTCGGTAGTACGCACAGAGCTCCAGAAATCGGCGTAGATCACGCTTATTTGTTGGCACGGGAAATGCGGCGACGGCGCTCGTTTTCTCTGGGTCTGGGCGGATGGCGGCATGGCTCACAACGTGACCTAAAAACTTCAGTTCTTCGTATCCAAAATGACATTCTTCGGGTTTTAGAGAAAGTCCAGCTGTTCGAATTGCCTGAAGAACTGCCCGGAAGCACTGGACGTGCTGCGCAAACGTGTCCGAAAAGACCACCACGTCGTCGAGGCAAACGAGACACGATTGCCATTTCAGCCCAGAGAGAACCGTGTCCATCATACTTTGAAAAGCAGCTGGCGCTGAGCATAACCCAAAAGGAAGCACCTTGAACTCGTAGAGGCCGTCAGGAGTAATAAAAGCGGTCTTTTCACGATCACGCGCGTCAGCGGAGATTTGCCAGTAGCCACTGCGTAAATCCACGGAAGAAAAGTAGCGAGCGTTGCGCATACGATCCAAGGAGTCATCTATTCGGGGCAGGGGGTAAACGTCTTTCTTCGTGATCTTATTTAATTTTCGATAATCGACGCAAAAGCGCAAGGTATCATCTTTCTTCTTTACTAATACAACTGGCGAAGCCCAGGGACTGGTCGATGGCTGGATGACGTCATCTTTAAGCATCTGTTGCACTTGATGACGTATAGCGTCTTGTTCCTTTTGCGATACCCTATAGGCATGTTGTCGAACGGGCCTTTCGGTAGGTTCGGTAATGATACGATGCTGGGCAAGCGGCGTCTGGTTAACCTTCGTCGTTGTAGCGAAACAATCTCGAAAAGAATCGAGTACGTCCAGAAGCCTTTCTCGTTGTTCTGATGGTAACCTCGGGTTCACATCTAGAGTGCTCGCAAACGCCTTGGCAGAATGGTCACACGGCGAAAGAGCAGCTAATACTGGCGGACCGTTGGCGTCGGCAATTTCCGCAAAGTATGCAATCGCGGTGCGTCTTGCAAGATGACGATATTCCTCACTGAAGTTCGTGACCAGCAGGTGAGCCTGTCTGTTTCGAGGATGAATAACTCCTCTGGCAACGCATATTTGTTGTGCAAGGAGGAAAGACAAATTTGCCTCCGCAATTACAGCGTGGGGAACGTCCTGCTCACATTCCACGCCGACAAAGAGGCTGCTGCGAGGGGGCAGAGTCACGCATTCATCGGACACACGTAGCACGGTCTTCGGTACTTGGGTGATGTTGTCAGCTTCAGAAGGAAAAGGGTCCTCGAACGACACCAGCAACTCACGTAAGTCAATGATTGCGCCGTATTCACAAAGAAAGTCCATTCCAAGGATTATTGGGCGCGAGCACACAGGTAATACGAGGAAAGACCCCGTGAACGTCGACGCACGGATTCGAATACGTGCCGTGCACATTCCAGTTGGCATCACCAGATGGCCACCTGCCGTGCGTAACTGGGGCCCTTGCCATGACGTGGTGACTTTCCTCAATTTAGATGCCAGTGCGCCGCTCATAACTGAATAATCGGCGCCGGTGTCGACGAGGGCAGTGACAGCATGATTATCAACAACTACGGCGATGTCGGCAGAAATAATCTTAGTACTGTCGGAAAATAAAGAAAAATCGGAACGATCGTCGTCGGGTCCTTGCGTCGAGGGAGGTTCTTGGAATGTTCGTTGGAAAGCGACTTAACCTCCAGAAGTCGCGGTTCCTAGTTTCCCCTGTGGGGACTCGGTGAGCGGCTCCTTAGGGGAGCGTAAGACGACGAGGGCAGGCTAGGTGACACGGACCGGTGAGGGGATGGTGATCGCGATTGGCGGCGCTGAACAGTCGATGAAATTCGCTGGCCCGTCAGATACGCTTCGATTTCGCGGGGAGGCTCACCGTAACGTGGGCACCGCGCGCCGGGATGAAAGCCGCGGAGACCTAGCTGGCGGTACTGGCAGTCGCGGTACACGTGACGCGCTTCGCCACAGTGGTAGCATAGCGGACGGTTATCCGACGAGCGCCATACACTTGCCTTAGTAGCGCTCTGTCTTGAGTGATCAGGTGGTCGATACGTAGGTATGCTCGGGTACCTTGAGCATGATAGCGGATGCGAAGAGGTGTCCGGGAGCAGATGTGTAGCCTGGTCCACTGTACGCATGATGGGATCTGTAGATGGTGGTGCAGGAGCCCTCAATGCCGCTGCATAGGTTAGCACAGGGACCTCAGGTCTAGGTGGTGCGAGTGGTTGCACCGCCTGTCTGATTTCACTCCGGATGACGTCCGAAAGTGCTGTCATGGGTGGTTGAGGTCCCACTGGTAACACTGCTTGGAATTGCCGCAGTTCGTCACGTACAACGCTTCGTATGAAGTCTGCGAGGGCCTGCTTCTCGCTGTCGAACCCAAGGGAGCACGCAGTAGCCGTGATGTCGTGGCGTTCGTACTGTGACGACCGCTGCTGGAGAGTACGCTCCATCGTGGTTGCCTCACTCACGAACTCGGCCACAGTTGTTGGTGGATTGCGTACGAGTCCGGCGAAAAGCTGTTCCTTGACTCCACGCATTAAATGTCGCACCTTCTTTTCTTCGGGCATTGCAGGGTCTGCACGTCTGAAAAGACGAAGCATGTCCTCGACAAACATCGAGACTCTCTCGTTGGGCCGCTGGTTCCTAGAAGAGATGGCTTGTTCAGCTCTCTCCTTTCTTTCGGCGTTGCGGTACGCATCGCGGAGCTGTCGGCTAAACTCGTACCATGTCGCAAAGGAACCCTCATGGTTCTCATACCATGTCTTCGCAGAGTCTTCTAGCGCGAAGTAAACTCTCCGCAGCTTGCGAACATCATCCCACTCGTTGATGCTGGCAACCCGATCGAAGTGGTCCAGCCAGTCTTCAACATCTTCAAAAGTGTCTCCGTGGAACGGTCTGGGCGTCTGTGGCGCATGAAAAACATGCGGGAGAGAATACTGGGCATCGTGGGTTTGGCTCGCCTGGTTTGTAGTGGTCATTGACATTGTTGTTTCTAGTCTCGACGACAAGGGAACGAATTCGGGTGGTAGTCCTTGCAGGCGGCGGCTGCTTCTTGCTTTGGGAGCTGTGGCTGTCTGGGAGGTGCTAGCAGTGACGGCAAAAACTTGGGAACGAAGGTGCATTTACCCAGCACCTCCACCAGTAATGTCGCGGGCGAAACAACAGAGCCAGCAAGAAGTCCCCGTCTTTACTGGAACCAGACCAAAAAGAAGAACGTTCTCTTCTTCTTCCAACCCCCAAGCGAGTACGTGCCACAGCAGATGGCTCATATTTGACGGCATGTGCCAATATGCGCTTATACAAAGTGCAGTTTGTACTGTAGATACGAGATTCTGAGGTCTCCAATATTCTTTTGTGTATTGGATCGCTTGCTGTACGAAATTTCAAAATAAAACACATTTCACGGTCTGATATTGCCCTGTCAAAACGCCATAGCCACACGCTATGGTATGCTGGCTCACGTATGATAACAGACGAGGATAAAATTTTAGGAACACAGATGCGCTGTTGGCATTCATTCAGTACATGAACAACCACACTAGCAAAAAGAAGTTGCTATTAAAAAAGGGAAGAGGCTAAAAATGAAAGCTGTTAGAAGAAAGAAGACTCCAGCAGCCAACGCAACTCGTGCTAGTATGCTCTTGCACCTGTAGAGAAAATCGCGCACTCATCGGCGTCGGATCACACACATCGGATGGCCGTCTCTCGATCCCTCGCGCATCAACAAAAAAGTCACAGTTTCGACCGAAAGGCGAACCATCGATAGCGGTAGCAAACTAGTGCAGAGATATACGAAGCAAGGAGAGTAGTTTTATCCGCCGTATAAACTTGTAAACATAGGCATACAACTACATTAACAAGCATGGTGTCACGTGCGCACAAGAAAACATGAACGCATTTAAATCGATGACCGCGGAAACTCGCTGTCAAAACGCTGTCGGGAGTAAGCGCGGCCGCAGCAGCGAGCGAATTGACCCGGAGCCTCTTGTAGCCCGGCGGTAACGTGCGGTCGTTCGGGCGGCGCGGTGTAAAACGCCCCCGCCCCCTCCCTATTCTCCCTAATCTCCATCCACAGCGTTGCGCGCGATTGGAAGACAGCGCGATTCCTTCGCACTTCGCTCTCTTGCGTGCCCGAGTTAGAGCGGCGATGGCCGGCGCACCCTCGCACGCTTTCACTTGCACATACTTCTGAATATGGCGCGCGGCGACGATTTCATCGCCCTTAGACTTTATACGAAACCTAACGGCGATGATGATGGTGACGACGACGGCGACGATGGTAGCAGAAATGCGCTGGCCAAGACGTTGCCATAATTGCAGGCTTAATTGTTTTTCCTGAGAAGCGTGGCCTACAAAGCACCAGGGGAGAAACTGGCACTCGTGACATATTTCCCATTTACCCGGGGATATACCAGCTGACATAGCCGTGGCTCGAATCATAGATCAAGCGGAAGCTGTGTTTGAGGTCTGACAACCATCCCACTTCGAAAGCTGTGGCCATGGCGCATGACTCACTTACAAAACTTGTGGCCGCTTTGCCTGCCGCTTTTTATTTACATGTGTTTAATTTGTGGTTCAGGTTAGGGCTGTTAATCGTGGTTATTATGGGCGTTAGTTTCTGTTTGCATATAGTGACCGAGCCGGACTGACTTCGAAGGAGACAACGAATGAAACGGCCGATTCGTCTCTTTGCTTACCTTCAAGACCGAGTGCTGCTGAGAATTTCAATTAATCCGCGCAACAACAGGACATAAACTGTCGGTGAGTCAATCATTTTTGCATGGACCCACACTACGTTGATGCGTTTTTCATAAAATTGCCTCGGCACTGTCGATAAAACGTGTCCAATACGCGCAAGCATCGCTGCCTCCAGTTAATCTGCTCACATTGCAGGCATAGTTCCTGAAGCATATTATTCTAAGCAGCATATTCGCAGCCTGCGTGAAACTTCTTTTGTGAATTGCAGCTTGTGGGAGATTCGGCATGACAGTTTGCTATAGGTTCTGGTTTGTTTAAACAGAATGTATACGATACCACTCGCCGCCTGTTTCCAATGATTATTCTAGTATCGCGTAATAAATCTTTTTGCAGAGGAGAAGCAGTCATAGGATACATGTGGAAAAATGGATATGGTTGAGGGCATAGCCCAGGTAGGGTAAAGGAAGCAAGCGTTTCTGTTTCCTGTACTTCGTTTGTGAAACCGTGGTAGTTAGTCGGTATGCTCAATGTTTAGCACATATGGTCAATGAACCAGCCCTGATGCCTGCATTTTGAGTGCTTCCTCACTTCACATATACGCTAGGCAATGTTTCAGTCTTCCGAAAAATAGCTAGTTAGTAGTTCATTCGCCTTACCTTTAAGTGTTTTATGTGGGCGCCTTTGATGCACGTTTCATAAGCGGTGCTTTCAAGTTCTTGCAACAGCCACATTTTTCATACCTGCTGTCTTTTTGTTTCGGTTTCTTAGGTACACTGAACTTACTGAGCGCACGAGGGCCCTGTGTACATATTTTTTTTCACTTGTGCTGCAGAATATTGGCCTTGGAAAAACCAGGTGATGAAAAAAAATCTGTGTCTGTGCTGCACAATGATGCTTGTGACAGACATGAAAGTATCGATGGATAGGTGCCTGCCTATTGTAATTACACCATCTCGTTGCACTGAAAGAACCTAGCTGCTGCATAAGTACTTGACTAATCTGCCTGGTAATTAGTCTCTGACTGTTTAATATTGATGTTACCTCTCGCCAGATTAACAAAATGGTGAAATTGACATTGTGGTATTAGGAACCGCAAACATGAAACAACTATGCCATTATGAAATCAATTCGACATTTTATTGCTCTTCAACATATATATTCTTCTGAAGAGCGTAGACATGATTATGATGTGTGAAGTCATCGGTTGCCCGTAGTGTGCTACAGTTGAGACGTGAGATTTTTTACTGCCCCCAATTTCCAATACACCGATATGGTAGGATTTGTAGGCAGCACTTTAGTATTTCGTGGTATGTTAAAGTTAGTTTAGCATAAATAAGGATACATTATGAAATATATAATTTTTGTGGTTCATCTCAGCTTTTCTGAACTAACACTATTAAAGCTCTCTATACTGTATTTTTCAGCATCGCCATTGTGACACTTTGAATTACCATTTGGCCGATTGTAGAATCCCAAAAGATACGCTGCTGTCCTGCATTTTGTTCCTGGGTCCACTGCTGAAGTTCTGCTAGCCAAATGAAAGCCAACTGTCATGCACATACAATGGAAGAAATTCATTGTTCCGGCCTTCATAACCAATCTTTTGCTTAAGCTAGAAGCAGAGCAGAAGTAGCATGTTCCTACATAGATATACTACGTACTGCATACCGTTGGATGCCTACACCCGACATGCTACGGTCCACAAAACCAATGGTGTTTTATTCTAGAATATCTTTGTCAGTAATATTACTGCTTGTGTTTGTAGGATGAGAGTTCAAGCTGTTTTTGCAATCATATCGGAACACGAAAAGACGAGGATAATGTTACTTCATCGTTTGAGGTATTGGCGCTTAAATTGACGAGAAATGATTAAGGGGTACGTACTGTTTCATTAAATATCACTAAAGAATAGAAACCTGGCTGACAAAACGAATACCTCAGCTACAAGGACTCTATGAAGGTAAATGAATGCAGTCAAAGTTCTTTTGGCGGTGATCTGTCAACTGCTAGCATGTAGAAACGGAGATAGAGGTCTTAGCCAGAATAGTCCGACAACTACTACAATGCACCACTACAGATCAACTGTACCTCTTCTCCACTTGCGCACGAATGCAAGCACATCACATCGAGCACACTTAGAAAGACAGTTGCGCTGCGTGCTTGTGGTGGCAGTGCCATGCCTGCATATTGATACAGTTGGCAAAAACCATACACTGACGTTCAGTCACATCAAAACTAGCGAAGGTACTGTATTTGTCTTCTTTCGTTTAAATACATTCCTTTAGGATTTGTTTATGCTGAAGAACATGATGTCTTATTTTATGAGCATAGGATATTCCTATTGTTCATTTGCAAAGAATTATGTTTAGGTTGGTCGGGCGCTTGGGCAGCCAGACCAACATACAGCGATCTAGCACTTACATACAGCACCCACTAATTGCTGGAATGTTCGCAACAAACATGTGTGAGTTGTATCTGCTGCCATTTACTGGTATTGCCTCCATTAGGAGCTACGTCACTGCTACAGCTGTATTTATCACACTTAAAAATATGTTAAATAGAAAATTACACACTCTTGTATTCTTATTCTGCGTTTCGTATTCAAATAAATCATAACATTCACCTGTGCATGCATGCGGTTCAATTCTAAGAGCCATTTCATGGGATTGGGAGGCTGCTATGCTCAGCTCACACCGCCCAACAACATGTGGTCGTCCAGCGGGCTGAGAAAGCCGCCAGGGCCTGCGGGCTCCTGACCGCTTAGTGATCTTTTGATCTATTGTTGCCAAGAAATTTTTACGAACGAACCAACAGGCTCCCGAGAGCGACAGCGAGAGTGAGCTGACATCGTGGCTATGCACTCTCCCTGACACAACAGCTCACGTGCAACTGCGGCATTGTCTACTAAAGAGAGAGAGAAAAAGGTAAAGGAAAGGCAGGGAGGTTAACCAGAGGTTATATCCGGTTGGCTACCCTGTACCGGGGGAGGGGTAAAGGGATGCGAAAGGAGAGAGAGAGAGAAAAATAAGTGAAAATAAAGAATAAACATTGTCTACTAAAGCCCTAGGAAAAACAAGTAGGCAAAACTAAGGAAAAGCGAAGTCACAGCCGAGCCAAACAGTGCTTATGGATTAGTCGACTATTCTCACAATTTCTATGCAATTTTGTGCCATATTTTTCGCGGACATCCGGCAACACAATATAAGAGAGGACGCACATGAATTGACAGTACTGTCTTGCGAAAACAGTGCTG
Organism: Dermacentor silvarum; assembly: GCF_013339745.2. Classification (NCBI taxonomy): domain Eukaryota; kingdom Metazoa; phylum Arthropoda; class Arachnida; order Ixodida; family Ixodidae; genus Dermacentor; species Dermacentor silvarum. The sequence continues at coordinate 105,840,325 of NC_051160.1, read as the reverse complement.
AAATTTGCTCCTGCAAGTGCGTTGTCTATAAGGATATAACTTATCGTCTCCATTGTTTTCAGACCACAGGCCCAGTACGGAGAACTCCACCTACTCAGAATCTTTGTCTCGTGCGTTTTTGGGTATGCGAATTTTTTTTGCCATTGTGCTGCAGGAAATGGGCCTTGGAAAAACCAGATGATAAAAAACTATGAACGTCAGTGCTGCACAATGATGCTTGTGACAGACATGAAAGTATCGATGGATAGGTGCCTGCCTATTGTAATTACACCATCTCGTTGCACTGAAAGAACCTAGCTGCTTCATAAGTACTTGACTACTCTGCCTGGTAATTAGTCTCTGACTGTTTAATATTGATGTTACCTCTCGCCAGATTACAAAATGGTGAAATTGACATTGTGGTATTAGGAACCGCAAACATGAAACGGCTATGCCATTATGAAATCAATTTGACATTTTATTCCTCTTCAACATATATATTCTTCTGAAGAGCGCAAACATGATTATGATGTGGGAAGTCATCGGTTGTCCATAGTGTGCTATAGTTGAGACGTGAGATTTTTTACTGCCCACAAGTTACAATACACCAATAAGGTAGCATTTGTAGCCAGCACTTTAGTATTTCGTGGTATGTTAAAGTTAGTTTAGCAAGGATACATTATGAAATATATCGTTATTTTTGTGGTTCATCTCAGCTTTTCTGAACTAACAGTATTAAAGCTCTCTATACTGTATTTTTCATCATTGCCATTGTGACACTTTGCATCACCATTTGGCCGATTCTGGAATCCCAAAAGGTACGCTGCTGCCCTGCATTTTGTTCCTGGGTCAACTGCTGAAATTCTGCAAGCCCCATGAAAGCCAACTGTCATCCACATCTAATGAAAGAAATTCATTGTTGCGGCCTTCATAACCAATCTTTAGCTTAAGCTAGAAGCAGAGTAGAAGCAGCATGTTTTCTACATGGATTTACTACTGCATGCCGTTAGATGCCTACACCCGACATGCCACTGTCCAGAAAACGAATGGTGTTTGATTCTGGAATATATTTGTCAGTAGTATTACTGCTTGTGTTTGCAGGATGAGAGTTCAAGTGGTTTTTATAATCATGGGCGCTATAACGTAAAATGATTCCAAACTGTTTTGATTCCAAACTCCAGACGTCAAATTTACGTAACCACTCACGCATGCATTGGGCGGTTACCAGCAGCGTTGTCTGAACAACCGAATCAAACAATGGACCAGGCTGCCTTCCGGTGTAACAGGTCCCGACCGCAGCTTTTGCACTTACACTGTATACCGTGGCACTGCACAGGCAGAGAGCCGAAGGAAGTTACTTCGCCAACACGGATCGACTCGGCTGTCCGAACGACCACCTCTCGAAGCGGTAAATGATTTTGCTCACGTACTGCGTGACAAAAAGGTAGACAAATGGCTGTCGAAGGAGATGACCGGTGACTTGTTTCCTCTATCGGAGCACGCCATCGCCCATTGGAGGAACTACCCCCGTTAGGTCGCGAGAGACGAGTTGCTGGCGCGACCTGCACTCGGTGGCCCCAGGAAGATAAAGCAAATTGACGAGTGCCTTCTTCACGGTGAGCAAAAGTACAATCGAGGCCACCTAATGGCAGGCGACAACGTTCCGCCGAGCCGCCAAAACTACGGCGGTGTTAAAGATGGTAGCCCATGAGTCTTCGGCATGGTCTGCATGACCAAAGGGGTGCTGCGACTTATTAAGGTCGACCGACGAAAGGCGGTGACGCTAGACGCCAATATTGCAGCGAATGTAAAACCGGAGACCATTATTCATCCTGACTAATTCGCCGCATACAACTGTATCCCAAATTTAGTGGATGCTAACGGGGCTATGTATCCATCTGCATAAAGAGGCAGTCAGCCACAGAGTGAACTTTGTGGAACCCATCACGGGCGTTCACACGCAAAAAATTGAAAGTTATTTAAAAAAAAGTAAAGCGCCACCTCGTCAGCAGTGGGTACAGGGTAACTGCACCGATGCTCGAGTCCCACCTGGGATGGATGTTGTGGCAGTCAACAGCCACGTGTGCTGCAAAGACACTTTCTTGCGTTTGTTAGAAGCCACGGATCGCTTGGGCTACCCAGTATGACTTTTTCCTGTGGTTGTTAGAAGCCATCGCTCGGCGCCAACCAGTATGAAAGTGCTTCACAAAGTAGCAGAAAATAAAGCGTAGTTTTCTAACTCTTGTACGAGTGCTTTCCGGCATTCCTGAATGCGCACACGGTAAGAGCACGGCAAGCCACTTCAGCGCTAGCCAGTGGCGCACCGATGGGGTGGGGGGGAGGGGGGGGGGGTTCGGGGCTTGTAACCCCCCCCTGAGGCCGAGTTAACCCCCCCCCATTTTGTTTAACCCTTTTCTTTCCTTGCGCCCGTGAGTACTGCAACTAGGATGTAAGATGCGCAATCGTCTGCACACTCGCAAACTTGCGCAAAAATCGAATTTTTTGACAATTTCCCATGAACAAATATAAATAAGTGCTGTTTAGATGGCATTGGCAAACTGTCAACCCCCCCCCCCCCCCCTGGTAGAGATCGTGGGTGCGCTACTGGCGCTAGCCGACGCTCACTTCGTCTCGCAGCCTTACTTTAGCGCGAGCAACGAGCGATTTGTTGAAAGCCCAGTGTGAAAACCAGGCGCACACCAATCTTTGCTTGGAAATGGGGCCGCAAGCACGTAGCGAGCCGCACTAATTATATCCAGAGGAAACAGAAGGAGCAACGAGCGATCTGTTGAAAGCCCAGTGCGAAAACAAAGCGCACATCAATCTCTGCTTGGAAATGCTAGCACAAGCACGCAGCGAGCCGCGCCAATTCAATCCAGAGGAAAAAAGAGGAGGGCAAGCGTCCACTCGTGGTATAACGCGAAACGTATTAAACCACAAATTGGTCTAATACACATTCAGTGTACATCTTGTAAACATTAAAATGCTTATAACCCACATTAATGTCACTAGTATTATTGTACTAAATGCATATATTTTATAACTTGCTTGTGCCTGTAATGCACTCGGTGGAACGACAAACAAGTGAAAGAAGGCACGACAATGCACCGACCCTATGATCACGTGAGCCCCAGTTAGCCGACCACCCATATGGCAGCGCCCAAGGGATGATAGCCACCCAGAGTGAATATAGATAAACCAATGAAACTGGAGGCGTGCTGACGGACAAACTTTGTCTTGATAGCATTTGCTCTGTCATCTTGGGGCGGCGCCAGAGCTCGTGATGATCCCGAGTTTCGTCAAACTCGGCGCATCCATGTATAGCACCCTAGGACACAATTTTACCGTAGGTCACATACGCATACAATATGGCACGCAAAAAACAACGAAAATTACACCGTTCGCTCTGGTCCATGGCCGAGAAGTCACTACAATGCTTGACGCTATGCTGCTTCATAGCTGCAGTAGTTCAGATGCAGACGCCGCAGATTTCACTGAACGCGCCGAGGAAGCACGACAGCTTGCGCACGTCAGGAAAACTAGCAGGCAAGAAAGCGACGCACTACGTTACAATCTCCGCCACCAATTTGCCGCGTACACACCCGGGGAAAGCTCGGAGAAACTTGTACGCTGGCACTTCGGACTGTACAAGCTTCCACACCGTATTAGCGGCGCGACCTACGAGGTTGTTGGTGAAGGTTCATGCTGCTCGAAACGCAGCCAACAAGTGCCTGAGGTAGTGCACGTAGTGCGCATGAAGCCATATCACTCCGAGTGAAGTGGACACCGACAAGCTATCGACTGAGTCTATCCACTACGATTTGATCAGCATCGGGACGATGGTCGCTCTGGGGGAAGGGCAATGCCGCGTCGCTATTCGTGCGCAAATACGCCCTGGCACCGACAAAGTTAACGACCGGGCCGCTCGAGATTCCGGACGACATCAAGAGAAGAAGACGTTCTTGTCTGCGCCGCTCTGGTATCTTCTCCCGATAACCGCGTGGTGCAGCTGCTTCGGTAATTCAGCCTTGAGCTTTGTGAATCGCGGCAGTATTTTTGGCCTAGAAGACAGAACAGATTAGCAACGGGACTACAGTTTCGCACCTCCGCTCGACAAGGAAACCCTTAAGCAACCCGTCATGTAGCCAATGTGTGGTAGGCGTCACTTTACCGGCTGGGGGAAATCAAGCCAGACGAAGCAGTTGAGCTAATTTGCTGAGTGTAAGACACAGACAGACTTACTTGTAAAATGGTCTATTGCAATGTTTTCAAAAATATAATACGTTTTCTGCATTGCCTATTTGGTTGTTCGGAATGCGCGTATGTTAATAAATAAATATTCTCTAGGAAATACCAGGGAGTTGACATGCAAACGCTGTTTTAGTGGTGTTTCTTGAATATGAAAAAAGATACGTACTCCTAACAATGAAAATGACACGATTCACTGGTTTGATTCTTGGGGGGCCCTGTTGCTGGGTGAAATGTGAGTGAAATGTTAGTGAAATGTGAGTGAAGTTTACAACTTGCTAAATCTTCTCTGGGCTCTTGAATGTGGTACACCAACATGTTTGTTGGCAGAAGAACAGTCGTGGGTTTTAGTGTGTATTAAAATTCATTGAAGGCACATAATGTTTCTGTCACTGAGAATGAGGGGCACGTTATGCAGCCGTAGTGAGGCATACAAATGAATTTCATGTTAGTAGGTAATGTACAATATTGAGAAAGGGGTATCAACATATATATGCTGGACCAAAATGTTTCAAGAGACGCAACCGGTCTTGTTCTTTGCAACCATTGAGCCAATATTTGTCAACCATATCTAGCACATTTCCGTAGCGACACTTAGGTGTGCAGCCATTACGAATTGCAAAAGATCCTTTTTTTTGCTGTGAGAAGACCACACTACATATGTTGGAGCGATAACATGTGTTACTAAAAGACAATTACGTCGTTTCAATGTACGACACAACCAATTAATCTTTGCACCACATGTGCTACAATGCCCCACATAACAAGGAAGGCATAATAAAAACAGTGATGCCTGTGGTGCAGCTTATAATCACGCTATTGTTATGAGAAGAATAGCTGCTGGGAGAGCTTTATTTTCGCTACGCAGCAGCAGATGCCTCGATTGCTGCGTCGGCGTAGGTTGTCACCCCCACGTATTGTACGATCACCATCCGAGGACTTCGAGAGGGACGGTAAGCCTTGCACTCGAATTCAACTTGGTACCCCCGCCATGTTTGTCACCGTCTGAAATGTATGCTCGCAATATACTCCAATACATTATATATTGAACACTTCGTGGATTTCTTGCGCGATTTGGCGCAACATTAGTTTCTCTATTTCTAAATGCTTCAAGAATCCCACCTGAGCCAGGGTTGGCTCGGTTCAGAAAATGGCAAGATTCAGAAGTAGTTCCGTCTACTCCTTGCTGCAGGTCTCCGTAAATAAACAAAAAGCTGATGTTTTCCATCTTTGTTCGGTAATTCCCTCTTCTGTTTTTGTTTACAGCTGTTCGTTTATTAACCCTACTGATAATACAGCTAAAACGATCGCAACGTCTTTACGGAAATGTTAGGCAACAAAAGAAGTTGCAGCTATTTGTATAACTATGCTTTCGTAGTCCTTATTATTAATTGATTTGGCTTCATAAGCTAACGTGTTTTAAAGCGACCTTTTGTTTCCGAAGTGGAACTTGCTGCATTTCTCCAATCGTTAGGATATTCTTGGTAACTGATCTCCTCTTATGGTTAACTACACTATATGGCGCGATATAAGTGTATTGCACTACTACTTAGATTAGTCACGCCACTATGCATACTACAGTAGCAAATATATTTATCCAAGCACTCTTGTACAACATGCCAGAACCCGATAATTATAAGGGGTGGACATAGAGTGCAAATCAGTAAAATCGTTTAAAATGAAAGCAGTTCATAAGGTGTCCATGCACACCATAAGTACGTGGATTTAGTTTCACTACATATTATCGCCCATATTGATTTATTAAATGATATACTGTTCACTGAGGGTTTAGACATCACAGAGTGTAGGGGCAAACAATACAAAAGTACGCATCGAACAGTTGTACAATATGACTAATAGACAAAATTAAGCATAAACTTAAGAGGGCAACACATGCAAAAGCACTACAATATTACCAGTCAAGCACTGTCGTGCACATTGAATAAAACAGATTTGACAATAGATGTATCTAAGCTAGAAGTGACTGACTGTAGGACTGACTGTGACTGACTGTATTCCATGCTATGCCGTATTTTGGGTAAAGAGTCCGTGAGGATGTTACCGCAATCCACCAAAGGACATCATCCTTTGCTCTGTGGTCAATCCTACTTGAGATAAATGGTGGTGGGTGAATGATATGCTGACGAAGGTGGTTATTATGAGAGTGAATTTTCGGAAAATACCAATGCGAACGAGTTCACAACGGCTAGGAGGAATGGGAAGACCAATAATTGATTTAATTTTGTAACACGTACAGTACTGGGATAATTCGATGAAATAAGACGGATGGTACGCTTTGCACCGCCTGAAGTTTATTCGTTAGTGTTATCTCTCTGAGACGCTATATTGTTGATGCGTATTCAAGTTGTGGCCGTATATAAGTGATAAATTGTAACCTTTTTAATGAACTTGGCGCCATATGCAAATTCCTCATAAAGTAACCAAGCTTTTAAAGCAAAGCTTTCTATGTCTCACTGGTTCGTCCGCGAGTGCCAAAAACGCACTGCAGGAAAGCCAACTTACACAATGGAATTATCTGCGCATCTGCGCACACAATAGAACAACGGCGCACGACATACGTATTGTAGAACACTACAGTTTACATTTGCAATTGTACCGATAATAGCAATGCGAACTGGAACGCCACGCGACCCAGACAAACTGTATACACCTGTATTGCATTACGCGCGTCACGCAATGCATTTCCTGCCGTCACCATGGGTAGCCCGCGGGTGCAGCGCACGGCAGAAGAGGCTGCCGTACGCGAATGTAAGCTCGAGCGCCGATCGTGGCCGCGTAAGGCCGATCTCGTGTATCGGCAACGGCAGAGCCTCTGACCGTCTACCACCGAGATCACAAGGCAATACTGTGCAAGTGAAGAGTCGTCCGTGAAAGTGTGAGTGTGTGCGTGTAATCAACGGCTACATGATCGAAAATAAAGTCTATGCAACTTAACGAAATGTATCTCCACTCAACTTCAACGTTCAAAAAATACAATCCTAAACAAGCAATCAGATCACATATGCATCGCATCGGGTCGCTCCGCATTTCTTGGGTTCGTTGCGTAGTCGTGGCTTTGGATTTAATTCAGTTTACATGGGAGAAATTTTCACGTTCAACCACCTTTCTTTAAGAAAGAGGCTTTGATTTTTTAATTATCTCTTGCATTGGTCGTTACAACATGTTGTTTACATGAAATGTTTTTAGATAATGTGAACACTGAGATACCGGTAAGACGGTAGTGGGCAGTTATTCAGGTAGTAGTCTAGAGTGGTTAATGAGCGACAAGAAACGCAAATAGATTTGCATTTAGTAACGTTTAATTCTCTAAACCAAGAATGACACCAAGTAAGAACGATATTTTAGTCGCGCTGAAGAGCATCAACATGTTAATCGTTAATTATGTTCCGATATGTCACGCAGTAGTCAGCGAAAAAGCAAATTTTTGAGGAAGGATTAGTTGGTCACTCAATAATCAACGTATAGATATATTAACAGTACTATTACCAAGCCCTGCAGAACTCCTGAGAAAACAGGTTCAATTGAACATTAGTAGAGATAAACTGAGTACGGTTGACAGAAAAACCTTTATTCCAAATAAAGGAGTTAGGGTCGAGATTAAGGTGGCTAAGTTGAAAAAATAAGGCATTAGTAGCTTTATTGAAGGCTCTGAGGAAATCATAGAAAATCCAGTGTTAAAATTACAGAATCTAGAGCCTGAAGCATATTATTAGTGAAATTTTGTAGGTGAGTTTCACAGGAAATATTTTTTACGGGAATCATGTTGTGCCGGTGTGAAAAACTGATTATGTTCTAGTAAATTTGTTCATTGTGCACATATATTATGCTCTAGAATAAAGCCCGGTACGGATGTGAGAGGGCTCAAGAAAGGGGTCAGGCAAGGAGACACAATCTCTCCAATGCTTTTCACTGCATGCTTAGAAGCAGTATTCAAGCTTTTAGACTGGGAAGGCTTAGGAGTGATAATCAACGGTGCATATCTCAGTAACCTTCGGTTTGCAGATAGCACTGTCCTGTTCAGCAACAATGGGGACTAATTACAGCAAATGATTGAGGACCTTAACCGAGAAAGTGTAACAGTGGGTTTGAAGATTAATATGCAAAAGACAAAGATAATGTTCAATAGCTTCGCAAGGGAACAAGAATTCAGGATCGCTAGTCAGCCTCTAGAGTCTGTAAAGGAGTACGCTTAACGTTTATCTAGGTCAATTAATCACAGGGGACCATGGTCATGAGAAAGAAATTTATAGAAGAATAAAATTGGGCTGGATTGCACACGGCAGGCATTACCAAATCCTGACTGCGAGATTACCACTGTCGTTGAAAAGAAAAGTGCACAATCATTGCATTCTACCGGTGCAAACATATGGGACAGAAACTTGGAGGTTAACAATGAAGCTCGAGAACAAGTTGAGGACCGTACAAAGAGCGATGGAACGAAAAATGTTAGGCCTAATGTTAAGAGACAGGAAGAGAGCGGTGTGGATTAGAGAACAAACGGAGATAGCCGATATTCTAATTGACATTAAGTGGAAGAAGTGGAACTGGGCAGGCCATGTAATGCGTAGGATGGATAACCGGTGGACCATTAGGGTTACAGCATGGATACCAAGAGAAGGGAAGCACAGTCGAGGAGGGCAGAAAACTAGGTGGAGTGATGAAGTTAAGAAATTCGCAGCCCCAAGTTGGAATCAGCTAGCGCAAGACAGGGGTAATTGGAGATCGCAGGGAGAGGCCTTCGTCATGCAGTGGAGATAAATATAGGCTGATGATGATGATGATGTGAGAGTTAGGACTATAATTACGAGGATCAAGATTTATACCGCATTTGTGCACTGTTGTTAATTTAGCACTTAGCCAATCACTCGAAACAGCTGCTGATTGAAGTGACTGTGAGAAAATGCAACTTAGAATGATAAGGAAGTCTTCCAGCTTATTTTTTTAAAAGTAACTATTTATTGGCTGCCCTCAGTACTACTAGATGATGTTTCAAGCCTCTTAAGAATATTGTGAACTCCCTCCGACGTACCGACTATGTAGTACGTTGGCACAAAGGTAAATGATGTGAACGGAGGTGACACTTTATTACTTGATGGATCAGATAATACTTTGATAAATGTTTCCTTTAATATTGTTGAGCGCTGCTGGTCAAAAACCAAATTTCCGCCAGTTGGTAAAAGTGATACTGCTTTATGTTTGCCGTCCCGCATGGTATTCGAAAACTGCTTTGGGTTGTTTTTGAGCATGTCCGGTAGCGTGCGGTTAAAAAAATGTGAACTTAGTCAGCTATAATTTGGCTTAACAATTGGGATTACCAGTTCTGCATTTAAGCCAACATGCAGGTGAAGCATTTGTGCGCGCAGCATGAAAAAGCCTTTCCTTGCTGTTCGAAAGGCGGTTTAAGGTAGCGGACCCACTCCAGTGGTACGAGCTTCTGTTTTCAGTACTTTGGAGCAACCGTGGCGGCTCTTGTACTTAGAATATGAAGTTGTATATACCGTAAAAAAGCTTAATTCTGGTAAATTCGAACTATATATCATATAATAAAATTATTAATGTGATTTACAAATAAATGTTCAAGAACAAGCATGAGATAAACGTTTTTTGCGAACTGTGTCTCAGTTGTGACGAGATTTAGAATAAACTAGGGAATTTACTGCATTTCGGCTTGCTCTGTAGCTTTAGGACATATTTATATATTTTTTAGACGCAGCAAAATAGTGTAAAAGTTTTACTTTTTGGATAATTTGCTTTTGAAGATTGCCAAAATATTGCAACTTCTGTTGTAAACAGCGCCGCAACTACAGGCTCAAGGAAGGTAAATGTTGGATAAATTAGATTTCAAAAATTACCATTTAGGACGCAAAATTTATTTCATGTACCTTTATTAATTTTAGAGCGCAGCTTCGTACCTTCCCGCAAAAATGGGCAACAGTAGCACCCGAATTCTAAATATTGCTTAATTTCGGTCGCATTATTAGAAAAACAAATAAACCTACATGAATGAAATTTTGCGGCCTGAATGGAAATTCCTTGAACTCTAATTTATTCAAAATTTTGCTTCGTTGAGCGTGTGGTAGCCGGGCTGTTTCCAACAGAAGTTGCGATATTTTGGCAATATTCAAAAGCAAATGATCGAAAAAGTAAACGTTCAATTTTATTTTGCTGCATCTAGGAAATATATAAATGTGTACTAAAGGTACAGAGCAAGCCGTAGTGCAGTAAATGCGGTAGTTTCTTCTAAATATGGTCACAACTGAATCACAGTTAGCAAAGACCATGAATCTCATGCTTGTTATTGAACATTTATTTCTAAATCAGAATAATCAATTTCTTTATATTATATATATTTTAAATCTACAAGAATTAAGATTTTTTATGGTATTTGCGACAACTTTACATTCTAAGTAGAAGAGCTGCCACGGTTGCTCCAAAAGTACTGAAAAAAGGGGGCTCTTGCCGCCGGAGTGGGACCGCCACCTCAAATGCCTTACCATGGGACATTTTTGCTCGAGTGTACTTTTCTAGTGGTAGTATATTTGTATGTTAATTGTAAAACGTTCTCTTTAACAGGAGCCAGTTCTCTTCGACTGTCCGGTTCCAATAGGAACCGTAAAAATAAAGTAAAATAATAGGACGGGTTGATTTTATTGGCATCGAAGTCGGCCTTGCTATCGTCTTGGATATTTGTAAGCGCTTTCATACCCTGGAAACTGGCAACGAGAGTACAGAAAGAACTACCGTGTGATCGGTGAGACCTGGAATAGGTGTAATCGAAGAAATAACATCGGGGGACGTAGTTAGGATTAGGCAACGAAGCGCTGATGTGGTGGCTGTTACACGTGCTTAAAATTGACGATTTGTGTCAGTCCAAAGTCTTTACAAAAGCAAATAAAGTGACTTGATTCAGCAGGAGATCTGTCAGGAAATAGAATTGAATTTCGCTACCCAATATTTCAAAAGTTAAAATCACCAAGTAGTAGAACATACACGCTATTGAAAAGAACAGTGATCTGTCCTGACAGTGATCAGTCCTCGTTGAGTATATCATGTAATTCCTCACAAAGTCTACTCCAGTTAGATGGGGATCAATAGCACTCTCTCAATACTTTCTTAAAGTTCCAGACAGTACGTCGAAAAAATTGCCGCAATCATAACAAGAAATTTTAATGTTGCTGAATTCTTTGCTCAAGATTTCTTTATCCACTGAAACCATTGTTCGTGTGCACACAATAGCCCGATTTTCAGCAAGCGAGACTCGGCCTGCCATAGTCAAGTTTGCTTCCTACAAGGCCAGGGATTTAGTTTTTTTTTCCAAACAGAAAATGCTCAATGGTAGACTGATCGTAATGCGGAAAGACGTCACCACAGGGAAGCGCCGAGCACAACGCACACCAAGGTTCTGAATTTCCTTGTAAATCTTTACCGCAACAGACGGCTTGCTAATCGAAAATCCTATGCAACTAATGTCGCTGTCTACGAAATTGAAGTGGCAGCGTCCGCGGTCGCACCTAACATGTTGTCGGTTGTACCCAATGCAAACCGTCTGTAAGCACGCCACCTTCATTCTGTAGCGCAAGGTGAGGGGCACTTTGTACGTCGTCCGTAGCAAAACGATTTGCATTTCGCAGTTACTCGGACAAAAGTACTCTGCACTACTCACCCATAAGAAATATGTGATTGACGTCGTCAGACGTCACGTATATCATAGAGAATGCAGAAGACCCTTTCTCTGAGTTGTGAATGGTCTCCCCTCTTAGACCTTGGCAGCTGCGAAACAGAAAGAGAAGGAACGACCTGAAACCATACAAACGTCGTATTTCTCAAAAAAAAAGAGACCTACAGATTGGACAAAGCATGTACTAGTTTTCAATGCACCATTCTCAAAACTCGGAAATCTTAGCTTACTTAGACATGAGGGCTGAGTTCTGTCAATTTCTTGACATCTTGGCAGTTAGATTTTTAGACGTTGCACTCGACGTTGATTTCCTATTACCTGTGAACCAATTCAATGAATAATTGAGTGTGCTAACTTAAGTTTTACCATCGTAATCAGCAAGGCATCTGTAAAATATTGAAAATTACATCGCTTTTTTTGAAGTTCGCAACATGAAATCAGTTTTAACTAGTCCCGTATCTTTTCTGTCATATCTTTTGAACTTCTTTGCATTTCACCAAGCAGAAACGATAGCATGTGACATTGTGCCATTTTCTATCGCATCACAGATTTGTACCTAATGCCTAAATACCAATACGGTTCATGTATAAACACTAAACCTAAATGCCAAGATGTTTTAATTCATATAGCCTAAAAAGGGTTAATAACTGTTATAGAGTAGCGCTGATATCTGCTTCTCTAGTTTCGCTCCTGTTTTAGTTAGTTGTTCGTTTTATTTCGAGAACTTATTGCTAAAAAAATGAACGAAAAGAAGCCCAGGGGCCTACATTCTCATCAAACAGGGGAATGGAGCCTTGCTTATCCTAACCTCTACTGCGGAAACCGAGAGACGTTTGAACGGTGCTGTTGGTGCTGCTGCGTTGGGATTGTTTTCCACTTATAGATATCTACGTCAGCTAACAAATGCTGACTGGGATCGGAAGGTGCGCACTGCCCTAGCACTGCCAGCCATATAATCCGCGCTGGTTCTATAAAAACAGAACAAAAACAAAAAAGAAACAAAGAAACCATAGAACTAGGGTTGAATAATACAACTAGCGTGAACTACTGTTTATTTGTGTTTCTGCGTAAGATTCTTCGAAAAAGGTGAGGCCTCACTAGCAGGTTGACGAATTGATGGCGATGAATCAAATTTACTACAGGGTACATCGGTCACGATGTTGTAGTCTGAACGCAAATACGACGCAGCAAGTGAGAAGTAACAATAAAAAATGTGGTTGATCCCTCTTATATAGGAATCGGTATAGAACACGAAAGTGAAACGTGTCTTCACAGAAGTAGTGTAATGTTTATTGCACATTGATATATAATGTCTATTGGTGTTTTGTGGCTAAAGCGCCCTTAGGCGTTGATGCACCCACGCTGACGCCTGGTGGCACGTCTCCTCCATCACGACTACCAACGTCGATGACCATGAGCAACCGTCGTGCATATGGAAGCTGCACTACGCTGCACACGCTAGCACAACGCGAAAGACGAAGCACGTAACTGACACACTAATACAACGCGCAAGACAAAGCACGTAACTGAATCGTCACCGAGTCAAATCAGCGCGTACAGCGCGTTGTAATTGCAGCCTCCGCGATCAACTTCAGAAACATTTTCAGAGCTAATTGCGGAGGCCACGCTCCGCTGTGCTGAGTACGGTGAACGCCACCTAGGTGGCGTTGGTAGTGCTTCTTGATGCCAGCGTCTCTTCGAATGCTGGCATCGAGGCGTCGTAGTGCTGAGACCACCGAAGCGTTCACTGTCGGTGCGCGTTAGTGTCATAATGCAGTACTTCTCTTTTCTGCTCGTAGGCGGCGGCACCGCCCCGAGCAAGAGCGCGGGTACACGGAGGAGTGTTAGATATATAAGGCGCGTCTGTGTAGCTCTCTGCAAATGCGTTTGTGGCGCAATGGGTTAAACGCTCGGCGATCTATCGTCGCGGACCGAGAGGTCGTGGGTTCGATTTCCAAATTTTGCATGTTTGTGGAACTTTTTCTTCTGGTTTCTTTCTTTGTATTATGTTCGTGTACATTGTAAGCTGACGTATTTCCGTGACGGAAATACGTCAGTGAAGTCTTGGTGGACCCCGGCATAAAACACTTTCGTGTTAAAATATGTCAATTACTAGTAAGATACCAGTAAATGCATTCCATAGCAATTGACCCGCTTTCAGCACAATACACGCAAGCAATACACGCAAAGTGCCCCGATTGGCCATTCGTGCTGCAATTTTTGCGTGTATTCGCGGGCTTCTTTCTACTCCGAAAAACACTTTTATGCAGCACGTATTGAGCAACAGAGTGCTGTGTCGGGAGTTTTTCGTGTGGCCTGCAGTATTTCCCGTTAACACTTTTCATATAATTATGATATTTGAGAAGTTGAATAATTAATTAGGCCGAATAATATAATTAGGCGGAATGCAAAAAAAACTCTGCATCTCCAAGCGTTGGCAAACATTACCTTGGTTCTGTCCATCTACGTGGCACTTGCATATTCTTAAAATTTGTTGCATAATAGTTGGGACACCCTGTATGGTGCGGTGTAATTCTCGCCTCACATTTTATCACAATGTAGACGATTTTAATTCATTGCAGTCACCACAAGCACCCATTTGTTTCGTTTCGACATGTATTTATATGCTAGTTTGTTATGGGACAAACGAAAAGCGTACTAAAAGGGTCCCTGAAACGGTTGGGACAAATTTTGTCTACGCGTAGGGTACAGCTACAGTAAAACATTCGCGTCACAATTTAAGTGAAGCGTCTCATATTAAGGGAGCTACGGACGATTACAAGTTGCCCTCCTCCTTAACGTGCATTTTCTCCTCAACTCTTTCGCCGAGTGATTGGGGCTAAGCTCCGCCTTCGCTGGCTCTACGTTATGTTGGGGAGTCATGTCGTCTACTTCCGGTTGTCTTGGAGCCAGCGCACGAAGGCTCTACAGCCTCTCCGCTAGCCGCCTGGCCGTCGATTCCCAGCGAGAGTGATCAAGCAGCGTGCGTTGCGAGTGTTCTGTTGCAGCGCCGAGCGTGTCCGGTGTATCAGTGACCACAGGCGAGCTGTGGTCACTGAAACACCGCTTGATGTGGGCTGTGGTCACTGGTCATTACACGCTTGATGTGGAGCGCTTAGATACGTCAATGAATGATAAGAAAGACCCACTCTAACGACTCAGTACGTTTGCACTAAATTGTCTAAATCGTTTCAAGGTCAACTCAAGAGGAAGCTTTAGCTCGGGCCTAACTCCGATGCGGCCTATTCAAATACTTGTAAAACGCAGAAACACGTTTTCTGAGACAACCCTTAGACCAATTATAATGATATTTGTTCTATTTGAGAGAGAAGGTAAATTCTAGTGACCTCAGGAAGCGAAATTTGGATTTAGGGCCTGAATTTTACAGCGAAGCTGTTAAGCGCCCAGTGTCCGATGATCGTGGCTGTCATTTATCAAAATTATTTATGGGCTGTCATCATCATTTATGGGCTGTCGTTCGCAAAATTCTGAGGAGCTGTATAAACTTTGACATGTAGCAGCACCAGCAACGCGCAGAACTGTTGTCAACGCCGGCGGCGTTTTGCCCACGTTCGCACCGAACGCGCGCGGTGTTGGTGACGTGCTTATGAAGAACGTGCCAACCTCTGCCGTACGCCTTAGGGCGGTGTACCATAGCGACCATAAGGCCATGGTCCCTGTGGTCACTAAATAAATGAAAAGCACTGGATAATATATATTTCGCGTTCCTAATTGGTTCAAATAACCAAATACGCCATCACATCTTAATACCCATAATGGTAAATACAAAATTCACACCATAGTACAACTTCGCTGGTCTTCCATCTCCACCCCAGTGGACGGGCTGACAGTTCTATTAAAAAGAGGTTTCAAAAATTTCAATGTTAAAAAAATAGAAGCACTAAGTTTACAAATTAATAGCTCTGCATCAAAAGCAACTAACGAGGTTTTTAAAACGGAATCAATAAATGATTGAAAGCGGACAAAATCGATATGTCAATTTATATTTTACGTGAATTCATTACGCTGTGTACAAGGGTTCCGCAGAAGCTGTATTTCCATATTACATCAAATTTTTTTTTGAGATCCATGTGTAATATATCAATTTGGGCCGATTTAGATGTACTATTAGATACAATGTACTGAATTGTGATATCATTTCTCATTGCTGAGTTAGAGTTGTAGAGTTGATAGTTTTGTTGTCTAAAAATTTGCGATCTTGGCCAATATTGAATAAAAAATATAAAACCTAAATAAAAATTCAAAACCAACAGTCACTAGATTTTAAGATTTTCATTTATATGCAACAAAACTCGTCAAATTTGGTGCAATGGTTGCCGAGAAAAACAAATTCTCATTTTACATGTATTTAGGAAGGAGTACCTGAGCTAAAGGTTTCTCTTAAGGGTGCATATTAACGCGACAGTGTTAAAGACACCGTGTCGCAGAAAATCTGGTGTCGGCGTCGTTGTCAGTGAGCAAAAATTTGCGTATATATTCAGGTATACATAGATGCCACGCTTTGCATGCCAAATTGCCTGCCTTATGTTTTACATCCCCCTTCTCTCGTCATCGTCACCCATCATGCGCCTCTTCCCTCTTTCTTTCCCTCTTCCTCATCCAAACGCTGAGTAGCGGGCTAGAGGAATTTACCACAGGCCAACCTCTCTGCATTTCGCATCATTAAATTTCTCTCTCTCTCTCTTGCTATGTGACGTACGGTATATGCAGGTTATATTGCCACACCGTTCGATCACTAAAGTTGCTCATACCTTGTCTAACATTCTTGACAAAGATATTCCTGGAAATATTGAGAACGACAGCCCACAAATAAACGCCCTAAATAATGAAAAAAAAAACCGACAGCGCATGCCTCTTATGTTAACTCTTCCAAGACTGAAATATTAAAGTGCCAAACAATAACCGAAACCTGAAAACGACGTAATCTTTAGGCGCGAATGGCTATTACGTACAGGATCGGCCCACGCAAGAGGCCGTGTTTCAAGCAGAAAGCTCCCCTTCATGGATAGCGTTCGTCGCCAGCGTTTCCCGGTAAACATTACGGCTACATAAGCTGCAGGCAGTGGCGTAGTCAGAAATTTTGTTCCGGGGGGGGGGGCTCAGGTTGCAGCGCGGCATCCTCCTTGTAGAATTTTTCGAGGGATCAAATGCATGAATAATAACGGCATGGCCAATTGCCATTGTTATTCTGCTGCAAACGAATGATGCTGATGCTGCACAGGAATTATTGAACCCTATGCACTGTCGAGGAAAATACGTATTCTTTCTTAAAACAATATATTTGTATGCCCCAAAAATTCTGGCAGAAATCACTGATATCACTGCTTCCGCGTTTTTTTTTGTCAATTGTTTAAGCAAAGAATATATCACATTAACTTTAGAGCTATATCAGTTCGAAACCAGCAAAGTGGATGCAGCTGATATGAAAAACGTAAAGGCAATAAAATAAATAAGTTGAGGACAATTTTTTATGAACCTTCGTCATACAAGAACCTTGTTTACATTTTGGTACATATACAACGGCCAGGAAAAAACCTCAATGACGCTGTCCCTCGTTGCAATAGATTGCGCAGGAGCAGCTGTAACCGGTCGTGTATTGTAATTACACAGAGATTATACTCGGAACAGTGAGTACAAAGAAAAAGTAGCAGTTCTGCAAAATATATATTAGAAGTGTGAAGATATAATGGAATATACAAATGCGTAGCTACAACTCGCTAAAGGGCCAAAAAGAGTCGCTGGGAACAAAGTTCACTGCTTGTATAACAAAACCTCGCAACAAGATATTTAAAGATACTGTAATGAAGCTTCATTACAATACGTATAAGTCTGCAATAAATCTGCGTATTTAGGCAAACGTCACTGTATATAATGCATCAAACAAGACAAATAAACATGTTGCGCAGTCACAGAGAGTAAACTTTGCGCACAGAAAGACAGACGATCCAGGAAAGAACAAAAACTATGATCGCCGATATGTACTCGGGCCATGCGGCGGTCGCGACAGCACCGTATGGGTGGAATAATAGAAAAATAATACAGAAATCAGTACGAAAATGTTTAATTTAACTGCCTGCACAGCGCCAACAATTATTCTGCACCCAAAATCAAAGAAGGCTATTGCTTCGTTTAAAAAAAAACACATAAAATCAGGTAGATTAAAAGGAAAGAAAAGGATACACGAAAGCCACAGTTGATGCGGCAAGTTGAACCATCCAATATCCGAGTGTGTTTTAGGCAAACGCCTCGTGGGCCGGGCTTTCAATGAGCAAGGTAGGGTCAAAATTGGTTATTGATGTCCTCGCAATTTTCCTATTAGCATGATATTTTTGATCATGATGCTAACTGCTTGAATAAACGGCGAAAATTTCTGCGGTTTTAAAGGCTAATTAACAGTCATAAGTTTTCATAATTAAGAGCTTATGGACCTGAAGGAACAAAGCTTTTTACTTGCATTCTATTTTGCTGCTTCGCTATCTAAAGAAAAACTTCTCTCGGCGGGGAAGTTGAGCGAAGCGGTCAATGACTTCGGACACGTGGATGCCGACGTCGCTGTAGGTGTATAGAAGCGCCAGCCTAACCATGCGTTCCACAGACATTGTAGAGCGCAAGTAGTTTTTTAGCCAACTCTTGTTAAAACATTCTCTCTGTGCTGGCAGTGGTCACTGGAAGGGTGACCAGAATCTGCAGCAGTATTTACAGATTTACATAGAGCCTGCAGTCGCAATGAGATGTGGGCACCAACTCCGGTGCTAAAACCTAGATCACTCCCTCGATGTCGTTGGTGTACTTGTTTAGGTGCCTTGCACAAGCAGTAGGCTGTTCGCTTCGAGCGATGTCCGTCGTTTTGTCAGGAAGTATGGAGAAGCATCCTGCTTTTGCATCTAGGCTTTCTTTGATAGTTTCACCACAAATTTCTATAATTTGGTTTTGTGGATCTGGGCATACGAGGCATTACTGGACCAACTTTCCAAATGGTTCTTCAGATATGTATCTCCACAATCAGCTCGCACGCGAAGAAGCGCTCTGAAAATACTTGTATTTTTCAGCAGGGCTATGCTTAAATTCATAGGGCCACTGTCCCTGCGGCCACGGAGAGCCAGACCTTGTCGCCTGCAAAAGAAAAAGAAATTCCTGAATAATAGGCCGTTTACTTTCTTCTGTTTTCTCATATTTTACTTTTCTTGCCCTGGTCCAGCTGGTCGATCACATTGGGCACGCTTCCTGAAAATGTTTGGAGAAAATTATCAGCTGCTAGCTGACAGTCACGGTGATATTTAGTATTTTCGTGTGTGTGGAAGATCGCGAGCGCGTGCTTCCATTTCTGGAACGGCTTGGACACGAGGGCACCAGTGCATGAATGTTTGCTCAAGTTTATAAGAACACTAACCCCATAAAGTTTCAGAATTGAAAATCTTTTAAAGCACGCCTTTGGAAATGTCTGTGCACCTTTCGCGTAAAAGGTTTATGAGAACTTTATACCCATAAAGTTTCGTAATGGAAATCCATGCACTCCGTCGATTCCGCGGCCGCTGCGAGATGCCGCAACCCGCCCGCTCGCTATCGAAAAGCACTTGAAAGTTTGTGCTCGGAAGGGCTTCTTGCGTTACGTGACTCCAGGTGCAAGGGCGTTGCCATGAAATCCAGCCCGAGTTCGCAATGTTCGTGCCGAAATGTCGTTTCGAGCATGAAACAGACAATGTAGAGAAAATCCAAAATTATTCCTGGCGCCGGTGGTTGTTTTGGTCGGCAGTGCATGACAGAACGAAAAAAATTCGGGGGGGGGGGAGGGGCTGAAGCCCCATCAGCACCCCCCCCCCCCCTTGCTATGCCTCTGGCTGCAGGTGCCGGGAAGCGTGAGCAGTCATGGATCGTTGAATCCATGACTGCTAACTCTTAAAGGAGAAGCTTAGGCATCGTTCACATTTTTTATGGCATATTGTTCTGCAGGCCGGAAATGTCAGTTAGTGCAGGTCACCGTTGATGTTTCGCATTTCTCTGCGCTTTAGCAGAAATACGCATGTCATTGCAGTCAGTTAACCTTGCTGATGACAAACCATCAAATTGGACATGATTTTTTAACAAGCTTGAACTTAGATAAATACAAAATTTGTCGAATCATTTAGCATTGGTCCCCTAACATCCCGAAATGGTTTTCTGTTCATCCTGTAACGGGCTAAACGTATCCAGTCGAGCTGTCGAATTAGTACCACCCGCCTTTCCATATACCATCGTCATCCGTTTTTTTCGAAATCAAAGGGGAATGGAACGTCCATTATATTCCCATGAACTAAACATCCTAACCAAAACGTTGCCATAAAGCGCAACTTCACCTGAGCCTGACGCAACGTTATAAAAAAAATTTTGCCCATCGTTTTCCGTTTTCACGACGTTTTCTGGCACTATTTTTTGTTTTTCTATCATGGAAGGATAGCCTAAAAAATATAGCTGTTTCCCATTTTCCTTACAACAATAATAACAATACATTGGCTAGGACCACACGGAATAAGCACCTAGGCGTCAACCTCACACCAAATCTTTCTTGGGTTTATCATATAACCTCCATTTCTGCTAATGCTTCCAGATCATCAAGCTTTCTTCTCCGCAACCTACAAAACACGACCCCACACGTGCGTTAACAAGATTTGTCAGACCGCAGTTAGCGTACACTTCATCCATCTGGTCACCTCATCAAAAATACTTATTAGACAAGTTGGAAGCCATCCTGAACAGAGCTTGTCCTTTTATTTCGCGGAAATATAATCATCAGTTCAGTGTAACCCAGTTGAAATTCGAACTTCACTTCGCCCGTTAAAAACCCATCGATGCATTGCTTCATTGATGACACTCACCACCTCCATTTGTTTTTCAATGTTATTTGGCATATGTACAAAACTTTGTGCATTTCCCTTATTGTGTTCAACGATGCATAGTTCTGTTGACTTCATATAAATTCTTCCGAATCGTAGTGTCTTGCAATCTAATATCTGAGATCACTAGTTTTGTACTTACCTCTATCTAGCTGTTATTATTGCGATAGCAATTATATGGACACTCAAAAGCAGATTTCTGCCGTCGGAGTCGCCGTCGCCGTCGCCGTGAGGTTTCGTATGACGTCATTTGGAGAAGAAATCGTCGCCGCGCGCCGAACGCTGTATGTGCGAGTGAAAGGGCGCGAGGGGCGCGTCTTTCACGGGGAGTGAACGCACGGCGGAGAACAAACGCGCGTTCTGCGCCGTGCTCGCTTAAGGGCTGCAGAAGTAGGCGTCTCTTTTCTCCTTTACAATCACCATATATGTAGAGCAAACGCGCCTTCTTCCGACGCGCGAGAGGCCGTGGGGGAGGGGGAGGGAAGGGAGGCGACGTTTAGCTGCGGCACGAAGTGCCTATTTATATCAAAGGCTCCGGCAACAGTCACCAACGCCGCACGCATTTTGAGCGAACGCGGGCAAAACGCCGATGGCGTCGACAACAGTTCTGCGTGTTGCCGATGCTGCTGCATGCCCAAGTTTATACAGCTGATAAAGCTAATATCATTACTCCGTATAGCTCTCTACAAGTTTGCTATCGCAATTGATGCTTCGCCTTTCAGGCGAAACTGCGACAACGATTTTTTTTATTGTTATCCCACTTTGTATAGACCTTTCTATTTGACCTCCCTTGCACAATGTCTCTGTTGAGGCGTGTAAGGTATACGTAAATAAACAAATAAAATAAATAAACAAGTAAATAAATAAATAAATAAATAAATAAATAAATAAATATGCCTTATCGACTACGTTTTCCTACTGTCTGCTTCTTCTTGCTCTAGAATACACGTGTAAGGTTAAAGGAAAGACAAAATAATCTTCATAGATGTTGTCCTCATACGCAAAAGTTCTCAATCGGCAGCTAACAACTGTCTTTCCTTCCGGAAAAAAAAAGTTGTATTACCGCAAGAATTATTGCCGCTAGAACAGCTTACACATTGCTTTGACGAGAGGAAGACAGCCAGCAGTTAAATACATTTACGTCGGCTTCCAAAGAAAGTTCTACAATTACGCTAACTATCCATCCGAAAATGAAACAACCAAATAAAATTTTTCTGTAGATCAGAGTATACAATGCTATGATTTTCTATAACTGCGTATTTTTCATGAAGCTAATGCATCATAATTTGTGGCAACTTTTGCATGAAAAACCCTTTTGTAGAGTCGACGGCTACGACGCATAGAGTGAAGTAAAATGAATATACGGCAGGGTGCCCTGTTTATTGTGACGGCAAGCTGTGTGTCATCAATTTGTGACGGTAAGTTAAGTATTTTGCTAAGGCATTGCACTTTGCTTGTTCTTGTACTTTAGAGAACATTTTTTTTCAGTTCTGAGCACAACTTCCCCGTAAAAATATTCAAAAAGAAATGTACCACTTATCACAACTCTTTAACAATATAATTTATATCCATGACTCCGCGCAAGTT
This sequence comes from Dermacentor silvarum, assembly GCF_013339745.2. Taxonomy (NCBI): domain Eukaryota; kingdom Metazoa; phylum Arthropoda; class Arachnida; order Ixodida; family Ixodidae; genus Dermacentor; species Dermacentor silvarum. Next base: position 105,817,921 of record NC_051160.1, on the reverse strand, counting down.
TATCGGTATTATACGCCCTTACACGTAGCTGACATCAGTTGCAAGTGGATGACGTCGATATGCATTTCAGTGATGCTGCTATATCCATTTATTCAATTATTTAATTACGCGTTCAGATATTATTCCCAAAGAGCAAGTTAGGCATTCGTGCTCAATAAGAGTTTACAAAACAACTACGAATGCGCAAAATACTTCGAAACAATTAATTAATTCTTTTAGTTGGTCTGAAGAGACCACGCGGAGACGAACACAGTTATACTGAACAGCTTCATGAATTCACGTTCCAAAAAGGAAGCACATTATGGCCAAAAGGAAAGTCTCCCTCAATCTTGGTTGTAGATACTTTCTCGTACATGGATTTAGCTTGCTAGTCGAATACCACTTTGTCTAGTAACCAATTGATGACCTCCAATGGTGCACCGATATTACAATAAAAGAACTGATGTTCCTGCTATGGTTTTTTTTCTTTTCCCCCGCAATCCTTCAATTTACACTCTACCTTGCGTAAGCAAGATCTTCCGCCTATGTCGCATGCAACACTAAAAAAGTTTATTCTTTCCACATAATTAGCGTCCTATCTGACACCCAACTAGATGTAGATGTAGATAACTGAACTACCCCCACCCTGCCATTTTTTTTCTTCATTGCTGCACACACACATATACTGATAGAAACGGGAGTGTTGCTCTTCAGACACAATCATACTAAAAAAATGTCCTTGATGCTCTGCATTCCTTATCCTACATTTATGATACAATGAGTTCCTGTATGAAGAGCCGCATCTTCACGTAAAGCCATCAAGCCTATATTATGGAGCACGCTGGTAGGCGTGAGTGGACGCGTAATCACGTAATACTTTTCGTTATTCAGGCGCTAGGAGTAAAACATTATTTGTGCAAGACTTGGCGTGTTCAAAAACACTGTACGGGACGTTCTAAGACGCAGTGCTAGTTTTCCCATCACAAATTACGGTAACAACGAACAAAAATAAACATTTGTTTATCGATTTCAGCAATTTGGCTGGTGGCGGAAGAAGGCCTGTTGACCGAACACTGTAGGTTTAACAAATTTACTTTGTACCAAGTTTTCTTTAACAGCGAGATGATCGTTTGCTAAGACAATTTGCGCATGTCAGATGTACACGGCCACCTGATTTACGTGTATAAGTGCGCTGTGCAGCGTATGTGGAAAAAAAATGTCCTTGAGAGATGAGGCGTGTTCATGAATACCTTGTGAAAAGTAGTTAATATTATTTTAATTTTCCCCTATTAACCACCTATGCCTTTGTTCTTGTAGTCTTTTACCTTTATTATTCCATTCTTACATGACTGAATGCTTTAATTGTGGAGTTTTACATGCCACAACCACGAATTGATTATGATGAACGCAGTAGTGGGGGACACCCGATTAATTTTAACCACCAGGGGTACTTGAACGTGCTCGCAATGTACGGGACACAGGCCTTCTTGCATTTCGCCCTCATCAAAATGCGGCCGCCGCGGCCCGGATTTGATCCCGCGACGTCGTGCTTAGCACTGCAACATTATAGCTACCGCAGCGGGTGTTCTTCGATGATGCAGGGACTTGCTCTGTTTGTGTTTAGCCATATTGCTATGCACTTTTGAAATTGTTTTGTATTTTCCTTATCTTTTTCTTTCTTTTGTTTTTCCTACCTGTGATGATGGTAGAGCCGCCTCTAACTGTGAATGAACCTCCCACATTTTACATTCAATAATGAAGCAGAAGAAAAAGAGGGGGAGGCGCCTCCCCAACATTCGTTCTCCAGCGTCTCCGTTTTGTCATCTAAATATAAAAAAAAAGCCAGCACATCCCACGCCCTGTGGGAATTGATGTTATGCGAAGCAGTGCGCTGGGAACCTACCAAGTTAACGAAACGACCATGAGAGCACCAAGACGTAGGCCTACATGACCTACATGGCACGCATGTCATGACACGCATATCTCAAGGACGCTATAACGTAAAATGATTCCAAACTGTTTTAATTCCAATTTCTACAATCAGCCTTCACAATTGGTCAAAACATTATCGGGCCGCTCCCAACTTCGCCTGTCTGTCACGCGACGTCAGGGAATCCGCGATAGCTCCGCATCTCATATAACGTGTACACACTGATTATGCATGAATAAACCACATAAAAGAAAAACAATGATTCCTGATTCGACGCCTTTTCACCATTAGCCCTCTGCTATTGGTCCAATGTTTTCTGGCTACGCCCACTTCGCCTGTCTGTCACGCGACGTCACAAAACCGCGAAAGCTCACCACGTCAAAGTGACGTGTACGCGAAAAAAATGCATTAATATGCCGAACAAAACTGAATTTTTTTCCGAATAGCCACAGACTGCCCCGTTCCGAAAGGAATAGAAGATGGCTGCCCGCCGATCGCTCAGGCCCTCCCTACTCGCACCTGCCGGTGAGCATGTATAGTTTTGCGCATGATAAACCTTTTTGCGTGGCAGTAAAATGTTATCGAGCTCTTTCGGCATGCATACTGCATCACTCTGCCAACTCTTCTTTGCTGAAGATCCGTTTTAGCGGCATTCTTATCCTTCCGTCGCGCGCCGCCGCGATTTTCGAACAGCCACCGCAAGCTAAGTAAGGCGAAGCGGACCAAATCGGAGAAGCCGGCACCACCCTCTTCGTGCGGTTATCTATGTTCACTGTGCTGGCTCGGCCCCATCGAAACCCTATCCACTAGAGCGGGCTCCTCGCCTCTTGTCAGCCAATTACATAAGAAAAACCACGGAGTGTAGACAAAGCTATTGGTTTTGAAAGCGAACAAAGGTGACCTCCTTTAAAGAGGAGAGTGTGTGATTGGGTTGTTCAGACAACGCTGCGGGTCACCGCCCGATGCTTGCGTCAGGTGGTTACGTAAATTTGACGTCAGGAATTTGGAATCAAAACAGTTTGGAATCATTTTACGTTATAGCACCCCAGGAGTCTCTTTAGCTACACCTAAGAGACCTAAAGGTGAAAGCCTTAGTCATGCTCATGACAATGACTTCTACCACCATTCTTTAGTGTTTCCTTCACTTAGTACGAACGTCCGAACTCATTTCAGTGTTTTTTGAGTGTCATTTTTTTGTTGAGCCATTGTCATTTTTGCTCAGCCATGGTCATGACCATGATTTCTACCATCATCCTTAAGTGTTTCCTTCACTTAGTGCCCATATCCGAACCCATTCCAATGGTTTTTGAGTGGTAATCTTTTTGCGCTGAGTCATTGTCATTTTTGCTGAGTCATGTTCATGAATATACCTTCTACCAGCAGCCTGTAGTGTTTCCTTCACTTAGTACACATGTCCGAACCTATTGCAGTGGTTTTTGAGTGTTATAATTTTTTTTTTTGCTGAGTCATTGTCATTTTTGCTGAGTCATGCACATGAATATGACTTCTACCATCACCCTTTAGTGTTTCCTTCCCTTAGTACCCACGTCAGAACCCATTTCAGTGGCTTTTGAGTGTTATTGTGTTTTCGCTAAGTCATTGTCATTTTCGCTGAGTCATGCTCATAACTGACTTCTACCAGCATCTTTTAGTGTTTCCTTCACTTAGTGCGCATGTCCGAACCCATTCCAGTGGTTTTTGACTGTTAATCTTTTTTCGCTGAGTCATTATCTTTTTTGCTGAGTCATGTTCATGACTTTGACTTCTACCAGCATCCTTTAGTGTTTCCTTCACTTAGTGCCCACGTCCGAACCCATTCCAGTGGTTTTTGGCTCTTAATCTTTTTTCTCTCAGTCATTGTTATTTTTTGCTGAGTCATGCTCATGACTATGAGTTCTACCAGTATCCTTTAGTGTTTCCTTCACTTAGTACCCACGTCGAAACCCATTTCACTGGTTTTTGAGTGTTAATGTTTTTCGCAGGGTCATTGTCATCACCTACATGACACGCATGTCATGACATTTATGTCATGACAGATCACTTATGTTCGTCATACACTCCTGTTATACTATGCCAGTTTTGGTACGTACGAAGTTAACGAGACGACCACGAGGGCACCAAGACATAGACGGCTGTTTCACGACCTACATGACACGCATGTCATCACATTCATGTCATGACATTTATTTATGTTCGCCATATACTCTTGTCATAGTATGCCAATTTTGGTACATACCAAGGTAACGAAAGGACAACGAGAGCACGAAGTCGTAGGCGGCTTGATAGAAAGATAAATTCTGTCAAAGTAGCAAATGTTGGCCAAGAAATGCTCCGCATTTAAAAGGCAATAGGCGCTTGAGCGTGAAATCCGCAAATATGTATCATGATCGGAAATGTTTCCACTCGGAACAACAAAATACAACTATGTCAAGTAAAAACTGTATATGAAATAAATAAAACCGAAAACCAAGGCAGTAGGCCAAATGTAACGCTCCTTAATTCCAAAATTATCTGGATTCTTTCCCGTCCGACGTTTCAGTCCGCCAAATTTGGCCATTCTAGCATTACAGTTCGGGGAATTAGATATTACAAGAGGTGCAAGTAAAGCTTAATAACACAATGTATGCGTTTTTTTATCCCTTTTGACAAGAATGCTGGCGAGCCAATGAATGGAAAGTGATATGCTATGACTATAATGTGCCGGAAGATTTGTGCCCCGGAGTTCCTGCGACATATTGCAAGAAAAAGACAAGGCGATGTGTTTGCGGCTGCGCAACTGGAACGTTTCGTAGAATGGACTGGGAATGCGTGCCGTATAGAGAATGCGGTGAGTAAATCAGTGGGCTCGTACTCTCGATTGCGTCTGCAGTGGCCTTGATGCGAACTTGGTAAAAAAAAAGAAATGAATCACTCCCACACTGCGCCTAAAGCGTGGGACTTATCGCGAGAGTGTTCTCCTCGCAGGCATTATGTTACATTGGCACTACTTTTGAAGAAGCTCGGGTAAATTCTGCTCTAAAATGCCTTTACGGCTTCCCATGCAGACTCCTTAAGAAGCCACCACGATGCTACATTTGCTGTCATTATAGTTCCTGTTTCTCTTGTTTCTGGCTGCATAGCAAGGTGCCTTGTCTTTTCATTTTCATGGTGTTCCGAGCGCACATTTACTACAAGAATAGGACACAGCTTCAGAGTGAAAGAGCACTCTTTCAGCTTATCGACGTCCCTTATTTCTTCAGTGGGCGCACAATATGAAGACCATCGAAATGAAACCTTAACTCGCCCAAACGATAACCCTTCTTTGTTATTCTTATATGATACACTCACTCCACCTCCTAGCGTTTGTGATGAAAACATAGGATTTCTTTAGAATCTTGGAGAGATTTGCCTGGTGAAGTGAGAAACGTGCTCCTCTGGATGGAAAAGATGAAAAATGGACTGTGCATAATGCACGTCATAAAAACGACATGCAACACGCTATCAATCAATCAATCAATCAATCCATCAATCAATCACAATATTTATTGTTTGGAGAGGTGCTAAATATGGAGTTGAACATACAGAATGTTGTACCATAGAGCAATGCTTCAGGGTGACCTGCAATCTGAAATCAAGAAAAGAAGTGTGAAGCCACACTAATGCAACTTATACATTGCTCAGTGAAAACAAAGACAGACCATTCGTAGTAAACATGGTGAATAACCTGGTCAACTTTCTGTTAGAAACAGTGAAAGTGTTTTCTTAAGCATTCCAAACTGTACAGAAAACTAATTCCTTAGCAAGTTAGTCCAGAACGCTACTACTGAAAATTACGCCGCGCACGTGCGATCACTTAGAGCGTGCGTTTTCCATAGGACGTAGTTTTCATAACAACGGGTTATTATTCACGGCACATTTGGTGTTCTGGTAACTAGGTGAACTATTGAAAGAATTTTATTATCGCGGGAGAAGGTAATGTCATTCGAGATGAAAGAACTCAACCTTGGTGATTGTTTGGCTTTATGCTGTAAATGTTGTAATGGGAGCGATTTAGGGAACGGTCTCACTGTTCAATAATGTACAATATGTGAAGTCACCGTAAACGAAGGCTTAGCACAGTATCGTCACGCTTTCCTAAAGATTTTTATGCCAGATCCCGCTTTTTCAAGTGCAAAATAATATTAGTAAACGTTATAATATATTTAGAAATGACACCTAGAATTGAACGTTGCGTAACAGTATATATTTTATGCAGGTGAAATGTAATCATTGGAGAGTTGGTTGTAGTCATAGAAGTAGAATTTAGGAATGTGTCACTGGTATTGTCGATTTTCCAGCGTAAAGAAGGATATGCAGTTATGAAAATATGTATACATGTTGGTATTATAAAACATGAATGAATAAAAGCTTTCCATTCAAACAGCATAGCACCATTTGTTTGTGGTAACTTAGTAATAAGGGAATACGCCAGTAACATGAAAACTATGTTGCCTGTCCGATAAGACACGTTTATAGATGCTAATGTTGATCCAAGAATTCTTAAAGCGTTCAGTTTAGTTGGAAGAATTGTATTGCTGAATTAATGAACGGGGGCTTCTGCATAGTAAATTAGCAGTGCGCTGGCATATACACCTGAGTTGATTGCAAGCTTATACGGTGCGCTAAAGAAAGCCACACCACATTCGTTGAAAACCATCTGCGGAATTCAAATTTAGGAGGCGGTCACATGTACAAATAACCCTATTGAAAAAAATGTGAACGAGAATGTACGAGAAATAGTGTACGCGATTATTGCTCCGTAGACTGTGCGAGAAACTCGTTCAGTCTGCGAGAACTGGTTGAGTCTACGAGAACCTCGTACAGTCTACGCAGCAATCATCGCGTACATTTCTCGCACACATGTGTACGAGATCGGTGTTCTTGTCACTGAACGAGATTCTCGTACATTATGAACGAGTTCGTTTCTACGAGCTGAGTGCGTACAAGATGACGAGCTTGTACGACCTGCGAGAGTATGCACCCTGAAAAAGATACGCACCTCATATTCATATTTAGTATAATAATGCAAATACAATTCTTGTAAATACAAGTGTTCATGCATGAACACTCGTGCTGACCTTACTGCAGTGTTGTGTCGCTGTAATGGTTTGTCCAGAAATCTACAGTAAAGAGTTATGTTGAGGTGAAAAAAAAATGTCAGGTGAGGTAATGGATTGTACTTGTTAATAAACAAGTACACGTTACACAGGTTCTTCAGCACACCTATTCAAGCTTACATTAATAGTGAAGTCCTCCGATTTTAAGCAAGAGCACGTCACACATCTCGCAAGTGTTGTTTATTGGACCTTGTAATGGTACTTCAATACACCCAGTCTGTTGACAGAAGACCACTGGAATGTGTTGCTTGAGTGAGAGCTTGCCGCGCACCTGAAAAAGTAAACAAAAGACAGCAGTTTTTTTTCACACATGCAATAAGATAACACATAGGCAAAAGCAGTTTAGCTGACATTCACACACGTAAGAATGCTTTAGCATTCAGAACATGCGATACTGAACAAAATTTATTAAAAATAAGTGGTTTCCTGCAATGCTTATGACTCCTAAGGAAACGTGCATTATAGTGTCGTAGAATAACCTGTTACTTTAGCAGATCACCGAAACAAGTGTTATTACAGTAAAAAAGGCATTATTTGAGTAATAATAATTACTAGTACTGAAGCAACATAAGTAACATGCATAAAATCTACTTTTAGAGAGCAGCATTAACAGGTCGAGCTAATTAAATTACTTGGAAACTGCTATTCTGCCAGCAAAACTAAAAATCGTGGTGGCGTAGTGGCTTTGGCATTGCACTGCTAAGCCGAATGGCGCAGGATAAAATCCCATGCACAACGGCCACATTTTGATGGCAGCAAAGCGCAACAACACCCCCATAAGGTGCATTGGGCACATACCCCCGGTGTTCAAAGTTAATCCAGAGTTCCCCACTACAGCGTCCCCTATAATCATATTGTGCAGAAGGACTTGGTGTTAGGCAAGTTGCTGTTTGCTGAACGACATAGCGCAAAGGCACAAATACACAGAAGATACACAGACATACGTCACAGGCGCTACTAACAACTTTATTTGAAGCACAGCGAGATACAGTATATGTACTCCTCACAATGCGCAGGCGCACCAGCCACTTCGGGCAGAGCACAGAGGGCGATTATCAGGGCTAACACGATCATTTTGAAGATCTAAAGAAAGCAAGTTCCACATCATGAAAACAATATAGGTCAACTTTCACAAGCACTACTTTTTTTTTCTTTTATGTAAAATGCTTCCATCAGCTCACGTGCTGTTTTATCTTTAGTTCTGCCCAGGATCTTCCCATCATGAAATCTCGCACGACAAGGACAGGCTTTACAGTGTGCTGAAAGATGCGCATTCAAGTCATTCGTCGTGTTGTTAGCATGCTCCATGATTCGATCATTCATGCAGCGGCCAGTTTGTCCTACATAGGACTTTCCACAAGACAGTGGGATTTCATAAACCCCTCTGGTAGCACATCGCCAGTAATGTGTGACGTGTTGTACTTGGCAGCCTACCTTAGATCTGCCCATTATGCGGGGACAAAGTTGGGCCAGCATATTGGGAAAAGATAACACTACAAAAGCGGGCACACTGGTGAATGAGGCCAGAGCTGGTGAGTAGAGTGGCCCAAGACCGCAAGTTGTAGCGCATGTGCATAAGTTGAGCCACAATTTAAAGAAAGTGGCGAACAGGCATGGAGTGCCTCTATTCTTCTCTGTTCCCAATAGGCTGGCCCGAACGTGTCCCCGCATAATGGGCAGATCTAAGGTAAGCTGCCAAGTACAACATGTAACACCTTACGGGCAATGTGGTCCTGGTGTGGTTTATGAAGTCCCACTGCCTTGTGGAAAGTCCTATGTAGGACAAACTGGCTGCTGCATCAATGATTGAATGAGGGAGCATGCTAAAAACATGACGACAGATTTGAATGCGCATCTATCAGCAAAAAAAGCCTGCCCTTGTCGTGCGAGATTTTATGATGTGAAGATCCCAGGTAGAAGTAAAGATAAAATTGCATGTAAGCTACTCAAAGCGTTTTACATAAACAAGTAGTGCTTGTGTAAGTCAGACCTCTGTTGTTTTGTACGACGCGGAACTTGCTTTCTTTAGATCTTCAAAATGATTGTGTTAGCACGGACAATCGCCCTCTGTTGTCTTTCCGAAGTGGCTAGTGCGCCTGTGCATTCGGAAGAGTATATATACAGTATCCTGTTGTGTTTCGAATTAAGTTATTAGCAGCACCTGTGACATGTTTTCGTATATCATCTGTGTATTTGTGCCTTTGCCCTACAATATGTCGTTCAGCAATCATATTGAGGTTTTGACAAATAAAACCCAAAAATTTTATTTAAAGCAAATAGTATTGCATAAGGCCAAATGCTTATATAGAATCATCTGACAGCAGCTACGTTTAACAAAATTTAATACTTTCTAAAACAAGAAACTTTCAGATGGTTTGAGCAAAAATCTACTTATGCCAAAATTATTGTCATTAATTTTATATGGCCCATTCGGCCTTACTTTCTTTTTAACCAAAATTATATATGCAGTGCAGGTGCTCCCCACACCTAAAGAAATTGTCACCGTTCCTTAAAGTGCATGGTTTTGTTTCAAATGACAGCACAAGTATGCTTTGCGATTGTTAGCCAATGAAATGATTGTCAAACTTCTTGAAATCACGGACTCCTGGACAGGATAACTAGTCATATTGGGCACCCTTTCATCAGTTTTTGTCCACAAACTCAAGCAAGTAAAGACATTACCCTGAGTCTGCAACTGTTAATGCGTTCTGTTTGGTAATGATAATTTTATGGTCATTGACCCAAGCCAAGCCAAAAAAGCTCCCTTTCTGGAGCCGAGACAGGTTCCTGAATTACACCATGGAAGGTAAGCTCGTGGGCCCTTCTCCTGCTTCAGAAAGAGCTTACTGCTGGCACGTTACACGATGCAGCTTACTTTCGTCAGTGTTGGGTAAAGTGCCAGTGTTGAAGTTGTCTTTTGCGCAGAATGGCAGTTTCAGGTTTAGTGGGCTTGTAGGAAGACAAGCTCAAGATAACTTCCCGGTTTGAACAGGCTGTTTTGGTTATAATACATCAAGCTTTCTTGTGACTGCCCGCACAGGTGGTCCGTTAGTCTCGCTGTGAAGTTGACATTCAGCTGTATGTCCCAGAAGACCCAAATAATGGTCTGCTCTAGTTCACACGCTCTTGATTTTCTATCAGCACTCTTGAACTCTTGCTGTCAGTAATTTCTTCCCAGCTGGCCGAATTATCTCGAGGCCCCACGCTGACACTACCGATGCTTTCAAGTGTAGACTTTTCAGGATAAGGACTTTTTTTTTTCAGGACTTTTTGCTGAAAGAGTGCTAGTTTAAGGCATAAACCAGCTCCATGGCAGTTTGCAATTAAGGAATGTAAACATTTGCTGAAAATAGGTCCACAAAGAATATTTCAAAAAGAGCACTTTAAAAAAACACACACGTGAATCTATCACCAAGGCCAACCCTTGTGTCTTCTATCTCAACATATTTCTCAAAACTCAAGCTCAAAACTGATATCCAGGTGCAAGCTCTCCATATCATATTGCCTTGTCAATGATGAAGCAAAGCATGCTGGTGCCTGGATGTTATGGGACCAACTCAGGCGTGGAGATCAGCACTGATCAGCAACACAGCACAGTCTGCTTACACTTTCTCTGCAGGCCCAGCCATACCTGCATTAATACAAGTGGGCTTAGTGTCACGTGAGTATAATATAAAAATGACACCGTGAACAAATCAATCCTTGTTCGGTATACATATGAAAAAATGTAGATATTCTCCATATAGCAAGCTTCACTTTGGGTAACAAATCCTGCACTATAAGAAAAATATGATGCATGAGTCATCTATGCAAGAAAATTAATTGAAGATCCCTTTTTTTGCCTCCCTCCTCCTCCTTGTGTATAGGTGGCAGTCAGGTTAAGTAAAGTAAGCCAAACAGCCACATAGTGTAAGCAAAGGTGGTCACTTGGTGGGCCAATTAAGATACCATAGCACGACATGCATTCTGCAGGCACTGCAATGTTAAAGCACCCATAAGCCTAGCAGCATTACCCAATAGGACTAACCAATAAGTGTCCCCAGCAGCATAACTCAACATGTCTACCAGGAGGCTTTCGTTACACTTTGACAACTATCCTCCTACGGCTTGAGCCCAATTTTTGTCAACAGAAGACAAGCTTTAAGCATCTGCACAAGGGCACTTTAAACAGTACCACAATACCTTCCTACCTAATCCTACCTTTAAAATGACATTGGTAAGTTCAGTACCATGTGTAGAACCAATCAAATTGTTCTGCAATCAAGTAAGCATCCCCTTTTCATACACGCAAATATCAGCAACACTACTACTGCCATATGGGAATTTTGTAGACAAAAACACCAAGCGCAAGAGCTGAAGCTTGGGCAAGCTGGTAACAGTTAATTTTGATGGTGTTCATGGTACACACATGCCAAAAGAATAAGCGACAGGCAGACAGTGAAAAATAACTGTCCTCTTTCACACTCTGTGTGTGACTTAGTGCCTTGGAATGTGTGAGCTGTGAATGCCATCATCTGCCTGTCCCTTATCTCCTTAGAAAGTGTGCACTGTGAATAGCATGGAAAGGAACATAAGAGACCAGACAATGCTACAATCGATAAAAGAAAACATGCTCTCTGATGCAACACGTCTTTAAGCAACTTAATTTTCAACCAACATCCTAAGCCTGCCGCGCTTAAAAAACTCACTGAAGTTGCTGTGTAAGACAACAGCTTGCTTTTACAAAAAATAGAGTTAAACTTATTCTATTATTTTTGCAAACTGGTGCTTCAGTACTGTGAAAAGGTGGTATTATTGAAAACCAGTTTAATTTTTGTGTAATAAAAAAGCCTAGTCAGCTACAGAGATCAGGCTAGATATAAATCTGCCAGTGAACACGGTAAATCACCATTTCCATGACTGTTGAGGTAAAAAGAATCGTTGACAAATTCCCAACATACTATGCATGTTTTGGAGAAGACAGTGCTTTTCTACTGCAAGCATTTAACAGAGCCCCAGTGAATGCAGTATGATATAACTTATTGCAGGACATTTCAAACAGATCCTCTTTATGGCTTCTTAGGGACTTGGGTAATGAAGAGTAAGTGCAGTGACATCTCTGAGCACCTCAAAGACAATACTGGTGATTACATGGCAACACAACTGCTGACATGCAAGATAACTTTCGGGCAGTGTTGTCTCATGCCACATCAATCAGACAAAACTTTAAAGGGACACTTAAGGGAAAAATAATTATTTGAGATGCATTATTGAATTACTCTTCCGCAAACCCAGAAAGACTGCAGTTATCCAAAAGTAGAGGCTTGATAAGCTAGAAAATACACATGAACGATATACAGGTGGTGAAACCACAATAAAGTTCCCACACCTGCTGGCTGTCTGCTAAGGCCTAGTTAATTTGTTTTTGGCAGAAATTGACTATATTGCATTCTAAAAGAGGCAAGAACTGAACTTTGCAATTTTGGAGCAAGTGTACTGAACCGCAACAGCCAAAATATACGAAAATACTCTGGAATGCATGATGTCCTCCAACGTACGATGTTTCGCCACAAAATTTGGCAGGAAATGCCACTTTAACCTTCATTTTCTTTTTGCAATAAATAACATCTCATCACAAAACTAACACAAAAAGAAAGAATACATGATGCGTCTAAACTGTCTCCAAACAAAAAAATGTGTCCGGAGTCATTTTGTACACATCAAACCACTTATTTTGGGCCTTGCTTAAAGTGCCTTTGTATGTCATGCAACATGAAACTGAAAAACAGCATTCACTGTAAAGGGAGAAATGAATGGGGCTCGCCTAGCGTGACGTTTCTGCACAGGCTTAAAAGAAGTGACTCCAAGGTCTAAATGAAAAAATAAAAATAAAATCACACTTTGGGCGGGTCTCAGGTTATAGTACTACTCAAAATCTTGACAAGTGCTTATTCAGTCTGTACTTATCCCAAAAGCTTGGTAATGACATACGCCCCTTTTGCACTAATGGTGTCTGCGCCAAGGGGCTAAGGCTAAATGTTAGGTAGCGACACACATTTTAACAGTGAAATTCAAGTGCATTATAACTTTTGTCTGCCACTTTTAATAACATGTAACGGTCGATACAGCACATTATGATCTAATTATTGTAGGTCAGCATGGCCTGAGCACGGCGTGCCTAAACACTTTTGTTAGGTGAGAAAGTATTGTTTCTGGTACTCTTTCGGGAAGCAGCCTATGCCTTATTTAGAACAAAAACCTTGTTTCCCTGAGAACGTCAGACAATCGCATATTTCAAATTGACCATTTGAAATGCACACAAAGTACAGCATGGTTTTGAGGGTCCCACTAACTATTTAAACGCACATCATCCAAGTTCAGCAGTCAACATCATAACTAAGCTTGTAGAAGTGCATATTAGCAAGTTGACAGAATAATAAGGAGAAGGTGACAGAGATGGTCCCAACTATAAGAGAAGCAATAGCAGAGTTCAAGCTCCATCCCATGTCAAATGCGGAAGGGCAAAGCATACCCAGCTTTCGGTTACACTCTCACCTGCGACCACTGCACCAGGCTGACTGACATGCGTAACCAGCAGTTTGTGATACCACATTATCAAACCTGCAATTTATGGGACATCAGAGATCAGCTTCAAGCTTGATGCTATGCTGCTCTAGGGATGTATTATGAACTGACTACATTTAAATGTTATGCTTCATGGTCTGTTGCAAGCTTCAAGAATTTACTTATTCATTTATAAACATACCTCATAGGCTCCAGCTGGAGTACTGCATAAGGTGGTAGGTAGAACATTGTGAGCCAAATAAAGAACATACAATAAAACAAGTAAAAAAAGGAAATAAATACTCTTTCACACTGTGGTTTCTTATCTGGCAGCTAGCTTATAAAAGTGAACAGAAATGTGTTCATGCTGGTAGTGCTTTAGAAGAATGAATAATAATAGGTTAAACAGAAAATTCAAACACTTTCAAGCCACCTTTCGTGGTTTTTTCTTTCAACGTCCCTTTAGGAATGGGAATCAATGAACAGCCCCCCCCCCCAAAAAAAAGAGAAAAAAAGTGTAATACATGATTTTTGACTACTTAGAGAAATAAATCAAGGAACACAGAATCTGTGCAGGCATGTATGTAAGGAATTAAGTGCAGCAATATATGCAATAACTTGCAATGCCCTTCTGCTTTCGTCGGGCAACTCATAACAAGACATAAAAGGATGTGTGTGCCTCAAAACACAGTTCCTAAAAAAATACGTCACTATACACTCAGTAAAGTAGCATATCATGCATATCTACTCAAGCCCCCAATTATACTTGACTCAGAGGAGGCTACTTAGGTATATTGATTAAACTGAAGGTAGGCGATATTTTAAAATATACAGTTCAAGTAGTACTCGAATATTATGTCGAAACTGGAAGTTATGAATTGGCATCTAAAGCAAAAGTGTTGTACGTTATGCCAAACCTGCCAGCCTGTGAACTTTATGTTTTGTAAAAATCCTAGACACAATGCTGTGTTGGAAAGTCAGCATTTATTTTCTTAAAGTTTTATCTCAGCGCCTACTTTGTTCAATAGAGACACATTATTAACCATTAACTTGGAACAGCAGAAACTGACAACGTTGTTTTTAGGACCAGTGTGCTTTTTTCAGTGCTTTTGCTGTTGCCGATTTAGCCGGCTTTATGAACTTATCTCAATAAGCTCGTGTAATACAGGTGTCATTTTTCATTGCGACCAAGCCCAATGCGGATCGAATATCTCACTTGTGATTGGCTCTTTTGTGCAAGCTGCGCGAGGAAGCCAATTGCAGTAGCTAATTTTGATCTGAATCGGGCTTGGTAGGAAGTGCCCCTCTGGTATACTCGTTAGGGATTTTGCATTGCTAATAAAGCAGCACAAGTGCCATCACAATTTATTGTTTTAGATGCAATTTTGCAATCTCATACCACCCCATTTTTCAAGATTCTTACAACATATTCCCAATAGAATTTCATTCTCATAACTCAATGCAACAATAGTAAAATTGCAGAACGAGTTCAAATTCGTAAATCTCACCAAAAGATTCAGGACCGATGGCACGTACGAATTATACCAACGGAACCTAGAACTCATAAGTGGCAGTGACTGTTTTGTACACACCTTGTCAAAGCAAGCAGATCAGATTCCTTGTCGGGCTGCTCAGACTGCATTTTGCCACAGGCTCCCATGTGGCGCAGAGATTGCATCCGTCTCACGAAATCGTGACATCCCTAAACAATAAGAAATGTTCAGTTTATTGCAATCACTGCTGAAACTGCAAACTTGTGATTTAACAACACCGCGTTAAATTGTGAAAAGACCTCAGCCAGCTACATGGTTGTGCAAATATCTCATTCTGACATCACGGGCAGTTATTTAACCTGTCAAATGAACGAAGACATACAGAACACTCAAAACAAGATACACAGGTTGTCTTGACAATATATAAGCAGAAAAATTTGCATACAAGCTAAAATGTGCTCATGAGTCAGACAGAGCAATCCGGCGCCGTCTCGCGCAGATGTTAGCTGTGAAGACAACACGTCAACGTACTTCACCACATATACCATTTCTTGCTGAGAAATTAAGTACTGAAGCAGTGACATTCGCGGCATCAATTTTTGTGCCCGTTCAGACTAAACGATACTCGGCGCTAGTGTATTTCATAACAGAAAGCAAAGAAATAATATATGAAGCTCTTGGCAACATCCTATACTAGTTTGAGGGTAATTTTCATAAAACGTTTCGCTAAATGTGTACTACGACATTAATAACAAACATTAGGAAATCACTTTATAATTTTTGTCGCTGTACTAATCATGTTGTGCTCCGCCTAACAAGGCACACTACACGAACTATAAAAATGTGCCAAGCGCCGGACTTACCTTTCGAGACATACTCGGCAAACGCTCCTTCGTGTCAGGTCCGGCGGCATCGACTGCACGAACTGTCCTTCCGGCATAAACACTGTTAAATTGCGGATGAACGTAATAGTACAATTTCCAACACATTCTTCCGTGCACTGTGAACCGCTGCGAGATCGGCGAGAGTACCAGAGGCTGCTAATGAGCCGGGAACAAAGAGCACGAATGGACCGAACTACGATGACCAACAACGCCGCACCGCACGAAAGATACAGCTAGCTAGCAGCGTTGCACAGGCCCAGGGGCTTAGCGATCGCTGATGCGCACAAAAAAGAGCACATTTTCTCTCGGCAAAGCGTAAATATGATTAAACTACCACATCGACCGTCCGCAAAGAAAATATTCATGCTGCGCACACATACCGACAGCCCAACGTTTCTAGACTGGTAACATTTTGACAGCCGAACACGGGAAAATGATGTCATTTCGTCAAGATAGAGGCACCGGAAGCTTTGCAAGAGCCGGATAAACGTCATGGCGGCCATATTGTTTACATCGTCGTCTACCGTTTTGTCGTCTCAGGCAACGTTGGTCTCTGGCTCCTCGGCACCACTGTATCGGCACGGTGCTCCATGGTAATCGTGATCGCATGGATGGTGGCGGCTGGTATTCACATGTAATGCGAGTGATGCGGCGTGTTTCAACAACGTTTCTTTCAACATCGAGGACAGCAACCTGCCGAGCAGCCGTATCAACCGGTCAGGGCCGTTAAATCGCAGCATATCGTGGTTTGGTTTGTGAATGTTTGTGAATTCAACAAGGTGTCCGTGTTTTAATGCGGCGTTATCGACGACGCATTTGGTGTCGACTGGCGTCGTCGACGAACTTTGTTCTGGCTTGTGTGCCGTTTTGCGGATGTGTATAGTTCATGAAGAGCGCCGTCTGTGCATCGGACGCTGCTGCCACGCCGGCTCGATTTGCCAACGCGCGAGAACGTCCGCACTGTCTGTCGCGAGCGCTTTCGGACACTGCTTGCGTTCTGTGTGTGTGTGTGTGTGTGTGTGTGCGCGTGCGTGCGCGCGTCTGATATGCGTCGTTATTGTGTCAGCGATTTGCAAAAGTGTTTTTATTGCGATAGCAATTATATGGACACTCAAAAGCAGATTTCTGCCGTCGGCGTCGCCGTCGCCGTCGGCGTCGCCGTCGCCGTCGCCGTCGCCGTGAGGTTCCGTATGACGTCAATGGAGATGAAATCGTCGCCACGCGCCGCCGAACGCTGTATGTGCGAGTGAAAGAGCGCGAGGGACGCGCGCTTTCACGGGGAGTGAACGCACGGCGGAGAACAAACGCGCGTTCTGCGCTGTGCTCCCTTAAGGGCTGCAGAAGTAGGCGTCTCTTTCCTCCTCTACAATCACCATATATGTAGAGTAAACGTACCCTCTTCCGACGCGCGAAAGGCCGGGGGGGGGGGGGCGTCGTTTAGCTGCGGCACCAAGTGCCTATTTATATCAGAGGCTCCGGCAACAGTCACCAACGCCGCACGCATTTTGTGCGACCGCGGGCAAAACGCCGACGGCGTCGACAACAGTTCTGCGTGTTGCAGATGCTGCTGCATGTCCACGTTTATACAGCTGATTAAGCTACTATCATTACTCCGTATAGCTCTCTACAAATTTGCTATCGCAATTGATGCTTCGCCTTTAAGGTGAAACTGCGACAACTTTTTTTGTTTGTTTCCGGCGTGCGCGAATGTCAGGATATGCTGCATGTTCGTCATTTAACGACCCTGCTTGAATGTAGGGACATTGACATTTTGGTCGTTTCGAGGTCAGCTTTTAACGAATCGCAAAGCGTTGCCTTGCTCTGAACCATCACTGCACGAACTACTTAGTTATTTCTCCGTTAATTTGAAATTCAGTTTTGTGTAGTATATACACAGATAATGCTTCGTTGCCACGCTAAACTCGTACTTGCCGCTGTTGAGCGGCAAATACGAGTTTTTTTTACTACGTCAAGCTCTCTCAGCATACAGTGCACAAGTTGTGAAAGACTTAGTGCAAATAATTTTTGAAGCAGCAATTGGGCAAAATGTGCTGATCGTATGATAGCATTAGTGATTGATGGTTATGTAATTTCGTTATTTTTTTCTGTCAAAGTGCGATAGATTTTGGCTGCTATTTTGGCTATTTATTCACCAATTTATTTACACTGAGTTTGTGGTTCCTTTTATTTTTTACATGTGGGCACGCATGGCCAGTTTATGCCTGCCTGCTACAGTTTGGCATAAACAGGCACTAACAAACTCTTAAAATATGGGCAATAAAAAGTGACTAGCAGATTTGATAGTCTTGTGGGGGCTGTGACATAATTACCAACGCGAACAAGACTAATGGAAAAAAAGGTGGGATACGAGAGAGAGCTCTGTCCTGTCCCACCTTTTTTTCCGTTGCTCGCACTAGTCACAGCAACTGCATCAACACCAACTAACCCAACATTCTTCGTGAATTACTCGTCTTGTGGGGGGGGGGGGGGGGGCACACTTAGCTGTTTGGGAAATGTGCAGCTTGAAATTTCTGCATTGCTACCTCTGACTGACAGCTCTGACGCAAGCAATATGATTAGGCTGTGACAAAGCGCGTGCATCTTCTGTTACTGATCAAACTGCATGCAATAAAATCATTTGCCAACTCGTCCGTGTTGGATGTGTTTTCAGTGAGCTATAATCGCATTGCCAGCTTCTTTTATTCTGCATAAAAACAAACCTATAGCATTCTTTTCCGAAACTGTGAAGGTACTCAACCCTATATTGCATTAAAAGCTTCGGGTGATCCACTCTGAACAAGGGACGTACTCTCAGACAACAGCTTTTGGCTATATCACTGTCAGTGCGCGCTCATTGGCTGGTTGAGCAATGCGTCACACGAAGGCAATAGTATTGCGATAAGTGATTATCCGAGAATATGTCCCCAAGTGAAAATCATTGCATCATTAGGACTGACATGAGCTTTGATGGAGATGTGTGTGTCCATTATATGAAATTGCAGAAATTCAACACTGGCGCTCTTATTCATTCTGCAGTTTATGCTGCTATATGTGGCACAATGGTTCGACGTCGTCATACAGCACATTGATTATGTCCTTGCATGTGCTACAAACGATTCATCATAAAGTCTTGCTGTCATTCACGAGCTTTTGTATACACTACGACTTAGGTGCATGCACTTTGTATGCAATTCGTAGTCATCGGCCAAGATCTCGTTGCTCATATGACTACAGTGCGTACACATCACACGCTATCTCGCACACCTCGTACAGAATCTCGTTAGGTTGGCGCAGCACATCGCACACATCTCGCACATGCGTACATCTCGCACATGCATTCGCGTAGCACCTCGCATAGATCTCGCACACTTCGTGAAGTCTACGCAGCTCATGCGTACAGATCTCGCACATTTTCTACGATATCTCGTTGAATGTGCGTAGCACATCGCACACTTCTCGTCAAATCTGTGCGATATGCATACATCTCGCACATTTCTCGCGCAATTCGCGTACAAATTTTTCAATAGGGAAGTGTTTCCTTAAATGTATTTCTCTGCGTTTGTTAAATACCTTGTTAAGATGAGGTATTATAGAAATCGACGACAGTTTTAGGTGGGCTTGTGGTCTCCCTTTTTGTAGCTACATTACGCCGGCTTTTCCCCTCTTCGCTGTCGCCGCACTTTGAGCCGTGGCCGCACTTTGACGTCACACCACGGCCTTCGATTCTCCAGCAACTAGGCTCGTCGCAGTCGCCACGCGGCCACCACTCCTGCCGTTGGGCACTTGCCGCACCTTCTGTGTGACGTCACACCACGGGCCTCGATTCTCCGGTGAAGGCTGTTTCACATGGTGCGATTTTGCACTGCGATTTTGACAGCTGCAATTTTCGCAGATGCGAAATTCGCAACGGCCGTTTCACATGGTGCGATGTCAACAATGCGATTATGCGACGCCCAGGGTTGCTTGCTGCCAAATTTTGTCGCACTCGCCGCATAAATTCGTTTAATGTAATGAAAAAGACGTGCGCGTTATAATCTAATTGACCTCTCTTTATTAGGACCAAATAATACGTGCGTTTTTTAATTTAAAAACGCTTCAAAGTTTAATTTGTTTTGGAGTGCGCAACAGCAGTTTGTGAAGTTCAATACGAGGAGAAATGGCGGACGTAAACAGCTGTTCGCCGGCGGTCGTTCAGCGTTGTGTGCTGTCTCGTGTGTGTTTTATACCTGTGTCGTTCTTCCTGCGGTTAAACAAATTACAAGCGGACCTATCAACAAGCCCCTATAGCTGTTGTCATCGCATATGCAGTATTCGGAATTCGGCTGCAGCGAAGTCGTCATGTCAACGCAGAGACCCTCGCGCTACCCGTGATTAACGTCAGCTTCTGAAAAACTTATGTGTGTGTATTGCACGTGATTGCGCATTAGCGGTTCCTGCTCCTAGCAATATTCTTGCACCAAACTTAGCAGCAAGCACCAACCCAAAAGCTCACGTCTGCCCCTGAACAAAGCCGCAAATGATCTGTGTGTAATTACTGAACGTGCAATGCAATTTGTGTTGTGAACGTTTAACTCAGCGCCAGCCTGGCTCGTCCGTCTCGGCGCCTGTGCTGTAATTATTCATACAAGTGCTCTCTGAATATTTCGAAAGGCGTAAAAGCCGGCACCACATTTTTTTAGGAGCTGCAGTCACTTGTGTACGTAGAATCGTATCATTCTGGCAGACATGAGCGTCGTCTATTTTCTCGTCCTGTTTCTTGCGCTGTTAGTGTGCTGTGAATCTGTATCAAGAAGCTTAAGTTAATATGCTGCAGTACGTAGCGTAGCCACACGGCTAACATTAAAATACCTTGTTAGGAGTACGTTTCTTTGTTTAATAACAAAATCGAACGCTAAAATTTTGTATTCGTGGTGGCAAGTGTAAGGTAAGAAGCTATCGAAACTATCCTCTAATGGCATGCGTGTGCTTCTACCTGCTTCAGCACGTTATCCTTAAAGTGAGGCTGAATACCCCTGATAACCAAAAAAATCACAGCATATCCACGGGGTGAATGATGATGAGTGGGCGAAGCTCCGGAGGGAATCATCGGATCTCCCGCTTAAGGGGACGCTAGCACAAACGCGTTAGAAACGTGCAGTACTCTCTAGTAAGGGGAAGCGGCCACAGCGTCTTACGCAGCCATTTACACATGCCGGAACGTGCACCGCGTTTGCCGACGCCATCACATGACTGCTGAGAGAGTATACCCCCCGTATTCATAAACGCTCCTCGACTTGAACTTGACTTGCCACCGCTTTGGGCAGCGCGTTCGAAACGCGTTGAAGGTAAGGCGGAGAGGCCACAGCGTCTTACACCAGCTTCTTACACGGGCCGTAACGCGCTAGCACAAACGCGTTAGAAACGCGCTAGAAACGCGGCCTTTCGTTAATGTTGGGTATTTATTGCCATCGTGGTGCGTGTGTCCATGTCCGTTTCGTGGCGTAGTGGGCTAACGCCGCGCGCTCGGAAGCGAGGGGTCCCTGGTTCGATTCCGCGCTACGGACACAACTTCGGAATTTTTTTTCTCATTTTTCTCAGACTGGTTACACACTACTGGTTACACACTACTACTACGACGACGGGGACGGAACGGTTGCCGCTATAAGGAGCTTCGCCCCTAAAACACATGCAACTGGAGCCGGTGCTATGATTCCTTTCCTGGAAATGAAAGCCAGCATCCCAGTCTGTTAAGCTAGTCATGTACTTAACCTATATTAGACCAATGTTAGAGCATGCTACATGGAGCCATTTGAAACTAGGTTATTTGACCAAAATAAGAAAGTGCAAGGAAAGTGCCAAGGTACAGTCTAATCTGGTATTCCCGAACCGATTGTATTAGCAAAAGTTTATGCCTCCCTGGATTGCCTGAATTACCCCAATGTTGAACACAGGGAAGCAGATTCCCTTTCATACTGTTGAAAAGCTGCTAGAATCTCAATACCAGACTACTTATGTTCTGAGAGAAAGTGAGGGGCACTGACAATATCTCTAATCTTTTGTATGAGCCTTCACCTTGTACGAAAATGGAATAAAAATATTTACCTTTGCAAGCCTCAGAATGCAAACATTCTCAAAATTTTGAGCAGCCACATTAAATTTTTGAGATATAAACAATAAAAAGTGTGCCTAAGTACAAGTGCACACTGAACACACTTGAGTGGTTGAGTGGCCAGCTGCGAATGCAAAAGCGTCCATAGCTTCTACCTCGAGGTAACTGCTAGGTTGCACGTGTGTTTCTCCTATAGCCCATGTACCTGGCAAGGGGAATGGTTATACGTAGTCCTGTGCTTCTTCTTTTTTTTCAATAGGTGGTGGCTAGCTGATTCCATCTGTTTATGTATTTATCACTTGTGTGCATCTTATGTGCTTGTGTTTGTGTCATGTTCTGATTGTTATACGTGTAGTGATGCAAGCATCTTTTTTTAATATATTGCACTACAGTCATTTATTCAACTTTGTGTTGAAATGTACAAAATGTGGCCACCCAGTAATGGCTAGGACAGCCAGCAGGATTGGCAAAAAATATGATGCAGATCCAATGCACTTGCTTGAATCGACATGAGGCGAAGCTTTCACGCAACGGCCAGTTAAACTCTAGAAAACTAATTGCAGTGTTAACAGTTGTCCTTATTTCACCCGATGCAACACGCACTCATAGACAATGTTTGCTTATTCATCGCACAGGTCACATAATGTAATGTATGCGTAGCACGGTGAACTCACTGAAACGTTGGCTCACTAAGACTTCGAACTAACCGTGAGTCTGAGTTCGTTTGAGCCTGACTGAGTAGAATTTTGGTGAATACGAGTAAGAGCAAGCTCAGTTGAGCAAACTTTTAGTGAATATTGTCATGTGGTAGTCAGGGAAAGCTGATCCAAGTATAATTTTAGTGAATATGAGTCAAAGCAAGCTCGGCAAGTAGATTTTTGGTGAATATGACTCAGTGCAAGCTCACCTGAGTAGAATTTTGATGAATATAAGTCAGAGCAAGCTTGGCTAAGTAGATATTTGGTGAATATGACTCGGTGCAAGCTTGCCTGAGTAGAATCTTTGTGAATATTAGTCAGATCAAGCTCGGCCGAGTATAATTTAGTGAATATGAGTCAGAGCAAGCTCGGATAAGTAGAATTTTGATGAATATGACTGAGCAAGCTCGATTGAGTAATGATGGGATATGGTTATACGAGTTTATGCAGTAATACATGCGAGTGCAGACTCATTAGCAACATTTCCTCCATCTTGATGGGCAATACCTACGCCTCGTGATGAGTCTGCACACTTTATGAGCTGTGGACATGCAAGACCCACCCACACTTGAAAAGATACTATCATTCACATGAAGGAATGCAACCGGCTGACTTCACTGCACAATTTTGATCTGCTTTTGTTTAATGTGTTATCTACTACTTATAAAAACCAGATGTCTGCCTGCTTTTCGCATTATTGCATGTGTTTTACAGGAAGTAGAGACAGAGAAGCAAGAAAAGGCAAGGATGTTTATGGCTAAGTAGTTTCTTAGAGTACTGCGATATGTTACAACCAGCATAAACAAAAGTAATTCGATGCACTGAAGTAAGCGAAATCTGCAATTACCTTTCAATGTGAGGGTTAATACAGATGCAGTAAGGATACAAAGCCTGCAACACACTGAAGGTTTATTGGCTTTTTTATTCAGGAGAAAAATGATGCATCAGAAAAATGAGAAAAAAACAGTTTAAATATTGCTTCGAAAACAAATTGACAGTGCTGCTTATTCCCAGTCAAAGTGTGAAATATGCTATTCTAGAACATTCACTACGATATCCAGTTTGCACGTTCGCTTTGCGTCTCGCAGCGGAAGTAACAGAACCTTGAAATGAGATAATTCATTGGGGAAAATGCGCATGAAAGCCCTAACCAACCGACTGCAACTATATGGTCGCGCGTATAGCATGACCTATTGACCACAGCATGTGTCCGTAGTTGCATATTCTTTAAATTGTTCCGTCCGTAAAAGCATACCGCGATAAAAGTGTGGTGTTTTCGTATATCGCGAGTTGTCTCCAGAACCAGAAAATTGGGTTGACATCCGAAGGCCATGCCTTCCCGTGAGGGACACCTCGTAGTATTTACCAACTCGCAGCGCGTGTGAATAACGGAAAATCACGCAAAAGTACGTACTATCAGCACCAGAAGCCAACCTAAAAAACAGCGTCGCCAGATTAGCAACGTAGCGTGTCAACAAACTGATAGAAATCACAGAACCGAATCTGACCTACGAGTTTTTATCTGCACTGTTCGCGTGTCGGTGCTGATGTTACGTACCGATTGCGCAATCCAAGGCTCCACTAAATTAATTGCACTGTTCGAGGCTTGTTGATCCAATATTTATAGACAAAAAAGTATCCATAAACGTTGCGTTAGCGACCGCCGCCATTTTCCAAATCAGACCGCGAAATACCTCTCGGCGCAATTTCGACGGAAAAATTTCAGCGATTGCTGCGACGCTGCGACCAACCGCTTGGTCGCAGCCGAAAATTGCAGAATCGGCCCTGCGACTCCGATTTTCGTCGCATGCGACGGAAATCGCACTTCCGGTGCGATAATCGCAGTGCAAAATCGCACCATGTGAAACGGCCTTGACTCGGCTCGTCGCGGTCGCCGCGCGGCCACCGCTCCTACAGGCGCATGTCTGCTGTTGCCTAGCAACCGCCATAGCTGGCGCGCTGGCTGAGCCTTCTGTGTGACGTCACAACACGGGCCTTGATTCTCCGGCAACTCGCCTCGTCGCGGTCGCCACGCGGCCACGGCTCCTGCCGTTTGGCGCTCGCTGCATGCAGCCGGGGATCTGCAGCTATCGCTACTCGACTAGGTTTCATCATCATCATCATCATCATCAGCAGCAGCAGCAGCATATATTTATGTCCACTGCAGGACGAAGGCCTCTCCGTGCGATCTCCAATTACCCCGGTCTTGCGCTAGCGTAATCTAACTTGCGCCTCCTCATGACTCGACTAGGTTTAACCAGAGCTAAACCACAGCCAATTTGTTTTTCAAAATTTTTCCATTTTTCTTTCTTCTGAAAATACGCTTGTCTTGAAGAATGTTTGTGAAAAAAAAAAAGGGTAAGCGAGGATATGTGTGACTGCTTTTATGTGTGCTGGGTGAATAACATTAAAGCCAGCACTAGCCGCAAATACGAACTTATGAAAGTATCTTGAGGCCTGTTTCTATCAGAAAGTGTAAGTTTACTTTCGATGAGCGCTACGCACAGGCAGGCCAAGTACCTGTCCTAAGTCAAGGCACGAAAGTCTTTCGGGTATACTGAGAGCGAATGTTAAGGATTTTCTTTGTAATTGCAATACCTGCACGAACCCATTTTGACAGCTGCGTCTTCCCAAAAGTTGCACATAATTTGTTGGAGAAATCATGCACGTTTCATTTTAAACGTGGAATAAATTTTAATAGCGACATTTGAACAGAATAATTTGCCGACACGCTTAATCATGCCTGGCCAGACCTCACGGCAGGCTAAATTCGCACATTATTTCTTACAGGGTCCCTGAAACACTTCGTGAATATAGTAGTAAGAAAGCGTTGCCGCTCGGTCGTGGAGGCTATTGTGAATATGTGAGCCAAACATTACAACACTTCACTGCATGCAGCAGGTAATATATACAACCTAGTTTCGAACAGAGCGATAAAGACTTGCTCTCGCTTGCACGGTGGCGTGAGGCAGCGTCATCGCAAGCGGATGGACCCACCAACGCGACTGGCTGATTTTGTAATCGTGAGAGCATCCTCAGTAATACGAAACTGCTAATTTTCAGTTAAATAAATCATAGATAAGATACATCTGTGATCTGAAAGAAAAGGCAGAAAACATAATTTCACCTTTGATCTGCCGCTCTAGAGACAACCATTCGGGAGAGTGTACCGCGGCAGCCACGGGGTGCCGTGACAAACCATTTAGCCGCTGAATCATTCAACCTTTGAACGGTGCTTTGCCCTCTTGGCTTCTACCCTGTTAACGCCGGTCTAAAGAGGACACGGTAAGAGCGAGCGCATCTCCTCTGTAGTCCGGCCATGACCTTGTGTAGCTTCCAGTGCGCTAGCGGAGACGAAAAGCAAGCGGAAGCCGCTTATTGATGTAATAACTCCTCCAATATTTAAAGTATTTGAAACATTATACGTCATCGGATTGTGAGATAACGTGCTTTAATAGTGAGGCTATTCTATGATTAGTTATAAAAGTGTTGCAGGGCACCTTAAACTGCTGCCCTGATTCAGTCCGGACATACTGCTTTAAGCGCCACGCTAAACAAGACAAGACCTTCTAGCTATAGTGCCGCATAGGTCGCCTAATATATTCCTTTTATAGCAAATAGCCTATTTTGGCTCTGTAAACTGGTTTCTTGCCTAGCGGCTGGAATCATTGCGCTGATAAAATAGGAAGCTGGTAAAGTCGTTATCACAGTCCTAGCCGACTCCATAACACAAATGACGAAGGAAGGCAGCCATCCTTTCAGATCAGGCAACTAAGTTTATGAAACCTGCGGTAAGCTAGAAATTAATTTGACGTGCGCGCGCGCGCATGCGTGTGTGTGTGTGTGCACGAGAGAGAGGGAGAGAGAGAGAGAGCATTATCGTGCCGGTTTATAACGAATACGTGTTTGACCACTATGTAATGTGAATGTTACGGGCGACATCTCTTCAGTTGTGGCCTGGCGTTGCCAGACTGAGTACGTAAAAGCGAAGCAGCCTAGTGGTACCACCATCAGAATCGTCGCTATTCGCTGAAACAAGGCCCAACATACAAAACACGGCTTCCAAAGTTGAGGTTACGTTCCGAATAAATTTTGGACCTTTAGAATGTAGGTAAATACTATTGCTAAATTTGTTTGGTACTTTTGATTCTAGTTGCTTACCATTCTCATTTATAATTAGACATCAGAAGAAACAGGAACCCACGTACGGTCCCACGAAACACCTAGTGAAATTTATTCCTTCTCTGAGCAGACGAAAAACCCGGCGGTGCACTAGGTGCACCTGCTGGCACGAGCAGTGCACAGCTCCGTCAACTCCATGCACTTACATACCGCGTGGATAGGACATACATGATTTTGTAGGGCCGTACAGATGCCGTCATTGACCCTCAAACGAAATACTATACGCAGGCGAAAATCCTATGTGCGAATGCATAATATACCAGCCCCGTGTGCGTAGAAGGTGTGCAAGTACATCACTTGATTGGTATCACGAAGCTCGTAGCAGCCTTCACATATCAATAAAGCTTTATAAAACGTATTCAAATATAATATACCGACGTAAGGCATTCTGCTGACCTGATTCTTTCCAATAAAGTCGACAAAGTTTTCTAGCGATATCACAGTGAACAATAGAGAGGTGCTTCAGATTTCACTTACAAGAACTGACAGCCTTCTAAAGCTTATGTAGGTAACTTCTGATGGTCGATCAGGGTAACAGACGGACAGCTGGAAGTTGCCTACATGCACAACGGCGGCAAAATGAAAGCAGGTTATCGAAGCCACTCATCAGCTCCATCTCTTTGTACCATATACTTGAAGGACAGAAAAAAAAGTTGCATAAATGATCATACGCCATTTTCTACAACAGCTTTTATCCAGAGCCTCCGTATGTAGTTACTTTGTTGTTCAGCTTGTGTGTTTATCTTTGTATTAACTTTGTCTTGTTTTCTATCCTATGATGATACTAATACACGGAACGGAATAACACCAAAGAACACAGGATCATGGAACCAATGCTCGTAAGTGATGGATCACGTGTACTTTTATGGAAATTGTTCTCCCTGCTGACTAACATTTGCATCGTGTTTTTTAACGCCATAACCGGAAGCATATTATGGTGTTCTACCACGGCGCAGAAACTATTAAACACGTCCAGTATTTTTCGTACAGATTACTAGTTGGTGTCTGTAGCAAAATTCTTCCAAAACCGAGAAGATATTTACAATATTTGGGATGTCAAAGCGTTTTCTTTGTTTGAGAGCTAACTGGTATTTTTAGTTTCTAACCGTTTTCGTGAGCAGATCCAGAAGAGAGTGCAACCTAACAGAGCGGTAAAGATCACACGGATGTAGGGTACCACCATGTCGTTGCACCGGTGTTGCCCTTGCTCCCATGTGGTACCGCACGGTGGTAAGGGAAGACATGGAGGTCAGGAGAGAGCAGGGCAATTCAAAGTGTAAATAGACAACCAGGAGTCATAAAAAGAAGAGAAACAGAGGCGATAAATTGCATGCAAAGGATGGAAACAAACGAACATGGAGCTTTGCAAAAGCAGCGATACAGAAATCAGTAGGGAAAATTTCTATGATCACTCAAAGAGCAGTGCCCTGCTTTCTGAGGTCCAAGCCGGCTGGCTCAGAACAAAAACATACCGAAGAAAATACGCGCCACACGATGAGGCATGTGTGTGATCAGTGCTTCAAGTCAGTCAATAATTAAGAAGGGGCTCGGCCCCTCTCGTTAGGTCCACTGTAGCAGTGCGGCAGCCATTCGACAGGCGCTGGAGGTGATTTTGTTACCGGTAGTGCCTTGTGCGGAGCAATTCTAACTCTCCAATCTTCCGATTAATAGTTTAATCATGATTATTCGCGTAATGTGGCAGGAGCCGGAACAGGAAAGCAGCTATTGTCGCACTGCTGCTTACATTTCACTGACGCACTGCACATGACGGTCACCACCCTTGCTCGACTTAGAGTCTTGGATCATCATACGGTTACATAAACCACCTGAAGGTAAAGCTACCTGCTCATGAATTAGTGAAGGTTAACCCTAGTTTGTTTAGGCTAGCAGTTAATTTTCATTCGTTAAGTTGTGCATAATGAGTGCTGTGTTTTAAAAGAAATACGCATGCATTTTGCACATGAAACCATGAAATGTATTCTTGTAGTGCCTGAGGTTGTCAATGACGCAAGGAAACTAAGGTTCTATTTTGCAGCTAGACTTACATTTTTTGCTTCGCGTTCAAATACGTCTAACTCTTTCCTTGCGTGTTATTTTTGAAAAGAACGTTTTCAAAATGCAGATTTTTCACATGTGCTTTATTGAATCGGCGCAATAAATAAATGCTCGAAATCTACACACAATAACACATTTACTTGCTGAACACCCATAAAAATTTGTTTAATTCTTAGAAAAGTTGGCTTCACTGCACTGCTTGAAGTTTGGTTTTTCGGCGCCAATAAAGTGAACGAAATGTGAACGTCCCAAATATAACTTCTGTGGCCTGTGAAACGTCCCCGGCCGACACGACCGTAAAGCCCTTGTATTTTCCCTATACAGGGTGTTTCAGCGAACACTTTCAAGAGCTTTTAAAGGTTGCCTTTGGCAGATAGCACACTTCTAGTTTACGAGCTGGTGTACTCGAAGAGGCGGACATTTGTTGTAGAAAAAATTGAAATGCGACTTATTAACAAAATTTTACTAATTACGTTTTCCACTAATTACATTATCGCGCATATTGCCATTTACGATTTCTAGGTGAGGAGTTCGCAAGGCGGCTCCGCTGGAACGAATTTTCAGGATGGCACCAGTTTCGAGATATTAATTCGCGAACTTTGAGGATAGAGGCATCGGCGTTACAGTTACATTTTTAACAAAACGTCGTTATAAGCATTGAACTACAAAAAAAAAATATTGCTGGTTCTCTTGCTCCTGTTGTCACAAATTTTGCATAGTACCACTTTGTGACGTTGCAGCAACTGAACAGGGCCGGTATTTTGTAGCGATGCCTTATGCCTTATTCTATACCAGTCTTATCATCCGCCGCTCACGGCCGGCTGATCCCTTTGATAACGTGAGCGGACCGTCGCTCTGACCACTGACCAAGCGCGAAAAGCGCGAAAAGGCATTAGAATCGCAAAGGCATCGCTACAAAATACCGGCCTAGAACGCGTTACCAACAAAACTCTCCGATCGCGCCCTTGTTAAATGCACTGGCAGCAGCCGGATATCATGCTCACGTTCACCGTTGAAAGCTTGGCTGACGCACTCGGAGATGCCGGCCGGGCCCTTATTGGACGCCCTAACGGCGTTCGCAGAACAAAGGCTATGGAAAGACGAATGATGAGGCGCCTCTGCCTGCTGTGAACAAAAGCTCGGAGGTGAGATGGGGACGTTTCTCTGACGGCCACTTTCGACGATATCACTTTCAGCATGAGCTGAATGGCTGGTTGAGGACGACGTCATGCGAAGGCGATACCACCGCTGAAACTGATCGTCCGAGAATACGTCTCACGGTCGCTCATCACGCGCCGCCGAAGTCATGTTTCCCGTTCGATCGCCGAATGTCTTAAGCCATTGCTGCTTTCTCTCAAGCGCTGCCTTAGAGCTGCAGCATGCTTCAGCTACCTCGCTCATTATGAATGGCTGATGTTTTCTTTCCTGCGTAGGTATAGGTGGTGGCACGATGTTTCGGTGCATAGATCAGATCGCTTGATTTGAGAGCGATCGCCATGACGCCATTTATGTAAGAGAGGACGAATGAAAGGAATACCCGTGCCACCATGATGCAATGAATACTCCCACCATGATGTAATCGCGAGAACGTAGACAAGGCGTGAACATGACGCGTGTGTGGATCGCATTTCAAGAACCGTCATGACGTCATCGTCCACATGTGCACTGACTTGCACAAAGCGTTAACATTACGTGTACTCGCTCTCGGTTCAAAACTTCTATGACGTCATCTCGTTAACGCCTGCACAGGACGTACACAAGACTTGCAGAAGGTCGATACTTTCACCTGATCGCGTTTCAAAACCTCTTGCGACTTGACGCACGACCATGATGTCATTGTCAAGAACATTGTGCGCGTGCGCAGTCATTTTTCAGATACATCGACATCCAAGCACCGTGATATAGACATATATTGCGTCCGAGCTTAGTGCATGTGCAAGTGTGCCGAGGTTTACTGTGGACAACGCGGTGGCATGGAGGCAGGCAGCAGGGTTACATAAAACAATTATTCGTTAGTTTGAGAATTATCTGAGATGGGTTTTTATCTATTTTTTATTTTTGGTAATTAGGGTTGCTGATTTCCCAAGTAGTTCCGGTATTTTCCCATACAGCCTCGTGCCGCAGCAGTGCATTGCCTTCATTTTTTATAGGTTTCCGGAGGAGCACTGCTACCTTCACTTCATTCAGTCTTCTTGTTCGGAGGGACGCCATACACTACGTGCTCGGCTGGCTCACTTGACTTATCATAATCATAAACCTAACGAACATCGATGCAATTAGGACCTTTTTCTGAAAAACGCATTATTTACGTCTGTAGAGCAATCAGTTTCTCTTCGGCATATAACTGCTGCATGTGCACTTCTAGCACCACAGAACCAAAAATAAGCAACGCTTTCTTCATTGACGTTGCCGAGCACTACTTTTCACGTTGTTGAATATAATGTGCTCCTTATTGTCTAGATGATTAACTTTGCCTGCTCCTTTCGCCTGTATGCTGTGCGTATGTTTTTTCTCCTTTCACTTCTCCTGTCGTAGCATGTGACGGTTGTCTCAAGGCGACACTCTCTATAGAGTTACGCGTATCAATAAACTTTTCTTCTGCCTGTTTGCGCACTCAGCAATATACTAAGCTACCTGCATGGCTTTCTTGTGACACATTTGCGTGTTATAAATGTTTTGGAGACTATAGATAGAGTAAATGGTGGGAATCACATCGCGCTTATTGTTCGGGAGGCTACTTTCGGAGGCTTCTGGTCAATAACGCGCAGCGTCAGTATTCTTCGGTTTTTTACCAACTAATACAAAAAATGCAAAATAAATTGTCGTTTTGCTAAACTCTCCATCTCGCAGTAAGCTGTCATATTATCTCAATTGCTGTCCTATCCTAACTCAGTAGAAGCCTCACGTTTTAAGCTACATGCTCTTCTGCGCATCTGCTCGGTCGTATTCGCCATACACGAGCACAAAAAAGCTATCGCACGCAGAAAATAATAATGAACATCGATTTTGTATGCAGCTGCTGACGAGCGACGAAGACCTAATCATGGTGGGCGTTTCGGGAGACATGTACCGATGGGCTCCGGTCAGCTGCTTTAAATCTCAATTTATTTCCTATAATAATCAAGAACTCCGGCGCACCATACAATACGAATCAGATCGTTACGTGAGTACCGTCCCATTTCTTTTGTGAACTACTTTCCGAAGCAGTTCAGTTCTACAATATTTATAATGCTGTTCAGACAGGTTGAGCGAAAGCCGTGCCTTCAAACAATTAAGTCGCGTCTACAGCCCTATAGGAGATTTTAATGACTGTCTGGTGTTTTCTCATATTTAAGCTAATTTTCAATAGGTTAGGCAGTTTTCGATGGTGTGCATGTACTCGCCCAGTGCAGAATAAGGCTGTAAGTGCCGTCTATGTTTAAGATATACGGGTTACCTCGCCTGCTAAGGCCATGCTGACTAGGGGCCCTATAACGTAAAATGATTCCAAACTGTTTTGATTCCAAACTCCTGACGTCAAATTTACGTAACCACCGACGCAAGCATCGGGCGGTGACCCGCAGCGTTGTCTGAACAACCCAATCAAACACTCTCCTCGTTGATAGGAGAGTGTTTATTAACCAATAACATTGTCTACACTCAGCGGTTTTTCTTATCTAATCGGGTGACAAGAGGCGAGGAGCACGCTCTAGTGGAGAGGGTTTCGATGGGGCCGAGCCAGCACAGTGAGAATAGATAACCACATGAAGAGGGTGGTGCCGGCTTCTCCGATTGGTGCGCTTCGCCTTACTTAGCTTGCGGTGGCTGGTCGAAAATCGCAGCGGCGTGCAATGGAAGGATAAGAATGCCGCTAAAGTAAACCCTCAGCAAGGAAGAGTTGGCAGAGCGATTTCGTATGCATGCTCAAAGGGCTCGATAACGTTTTACTGTCACGCAGAAAAGTTTATCTTGCGCAAATAAATACATGCTCACCGGCAGGTGCGAGTAGCGAGGGCCTGAGCGATCAGCGGGCAGCCATCTTCTATTCCTTTCGGAACGGGGCAGTCTGTGGCTATTCAGATAAATTTTCAGTTTTGTTCGGCATATTAATGCATTTTTTCGCGTACACGTCAGTTTGACGTGGTCAATTTTCGCGATTTTGTGAGGTCGCGTGACAGACAGGCGAAGTGGGCGTAGCCAGAAAACATCGGACCAATAGCAGAGGGCTAATGGTGAAAAGGCGTCGAATGAGGAATGATTATTTTTCTTTTGTGTGGTTTAATAATGCATAATCAGTGTGTACACGTTATATCAAATGGGGAGCTATCGCGGTTTTCGTGACGTCGCGTGACAGAGAGGTGAAGTTGGGAGTGGCCCGAAAATGTTTTGACCAATTGTGGAGGCTGATTGCAGCAATTGGAATCAAAACAGTTTGGAATCATTTGCCATTATAGCGCCCTAGTCTTTTTGAAGGGGTTCCTGTGGGATTACAAAAGTTCCAACGCCCTGAGCAATAAAAATATTTTCTACTCACCATCCAGAGATCTGGGGTGTCAGGAACGCCATGGAAACCGTAACCCGAGCGACATGTATGTTGTAGTCGCAGAGTCGTCCGAACACTTTTAAGAAACGGTACCCAATTTGCGCCACGTCTGGAACACTAACACATTTCATCGGTAAACACTACGGAATAAGTTACTTGAACAAGGCTGCAGTTAACAGGAAAGTGAAGGCTTGAAGTTCTGAACAGTGGTCTAACAAGGAATGTCGCTGGAGCCAACGTTTTCACCAAGGATATTCGATGTTCAGCGCAGTATTTTAGAACAACACTTGAAACACAAAAGGACAGGCACAAGCGCTACGCCTCCAAATAAAGTAGTCCAACTAAACTAAATCAAGTGTTTTGGGGGAGCCACAACTAAGGTGTAACTAAAGTAACAAAGGGCTTTTTTAGCATGGCAAGATGACTGCCGAAACAAAGACAGCGCCCTGATGAAAACGGTTTTCCTTGTCGAAATGTTGGCACCTGTCCAATCCAGCAGTGGACCAGAGTTCACAGTTCGACTATATATACGTATAGTTGATCACTCAGAGAAATTACTGTTGCAAAACATGTTACTTCTGAAGTAAAATTCTAAGAGGAAGCTTTAGCTCGGGGACAACTTTGGTTTCCCTATTCAAATATGTAAAACGCAGAAATTATATTACGAGGCAACCACTTCACCGATATGAACGAAATTGGTTGCATTTCAGAAATAAATTTAAGTTATTAGTGGCTATAACAACGTAGAATTCTCAATAAGGGTTCGGAGTATTTTTTTAATTCCGAAGATGCTAAATCTAAAAAAAATGAAAGACGATGTTTATCAACCCATTATTCATTTGGGGGTACCGTAGTTCTGTAAAGTGCACATGTTCTGCATATAAACAGACAAATCCTGGTACAAGAATTGGAATATAGTCGTTTGAATAACTTGGTATGTAACTCGAATGAGTTCGGACATGGGTACTAAGTGAAGGAAACACTAAATGATGATGGTAGAAGTCATGGTCATGAGCATTACTCAACAAAAATCACCATGACTCACCCAGAAAAGATTACCACTCAAAAACCACTGCAATGGGTTCAGACGTGGGCACTAAGTGAAGGAAACGCTAAAGGATGATAGGAGAAGTCATTCGTAAGCATGACTCAGCGAAAAATGATTAACACTCAAAAACCACTGAAATGGTTCCGGACCTAAATGATAGGTCATGTCATCAATGTCATGACATGCGTGTCATGTAGATCATGAAACAGCCGCCTACGTCCTGGTGCTCTCATTGTCGTTTCGTTAACTTGGTAAGCTCTCCGCATACTGCTTCGTATAACATCGATTCCCAGAGGGCGCGTAATCTGCCAGCGTTTTATTGAGATAGCAATTATATGGACACTCCAAAGCAGGTTTCTGCCGTCGCCGTCGCCGTGAGGTTCCGTATGACGTCAATGGAGATGAAATCGTCGCCGCGCACCGCCGAACGCTGTATGTGCGAGTGCAAGGGCGCGAGGGACGCGCGCTTTCACGAGGAGTGAACGCACGGCGGAGAACAAGCACGCGTTCTGCGCCGTGCTCCCTTAAGGGCTGCAGAAGTAGGCGTCTCTGTCTCTTTCCTCCTTTACAATCACCATATATGTAGAGCAAACGCGCCCTCTTCCGACGCGCGAAAGGCCGAGGGGGGGGGGGGGGGAGGCAACGTTTAGCTGCGGCACCAAGTGCCTATTTATATCAGAGGCTCCGGCAACAGTCACCAACGCCGCACGCATTTTGTGCGAACGCGGGCAAAACGCCGACGGCGTCGACAACAGTTCTGCGTGTTGCCGGTGCTGCTGCATGTCCAAGTTTATACAGCTGATTAAGCTACTATCATTACTCCGTATAGCTCTCTACAAATTTGCTATCGCAATTGATGCTTCGCCTTTAAGGTGAAACTGCGACAACTTTTTTTCAGCATTCATTACAGGAATAGCATGATCCAAATGTCGCTATATACCTCATGCAATAAGTGGCGTCCTCTGATAATTTGTGAGAGAAAAATGTTCGTTTATTTTGTGCACGAGCATGTTATTGTACGTGTTGCCATTGGTCACACAGGGCCATTGGGCTCGCATACCTACGCCCAGCCCCGTGGGTATGAAGAGCACGCGTTTTCCGACGACGGGATAATGGTTGTGCGCAGGATAGGCAACACTGTTGTAACAAATGTAAGCCCCGTACACAGTGTGGAGGCCATTTAATCTGCAGACAGGTATTCCCATGCCCAGAAGAGGATCAAAGTGACTCGTCCAGATGCTGTTGGCAAGTATAACTGCTTTATGGGAGGCGCAGACCAGATGGATGCACATATAGCGGCCTACCGGAATGCAATTCGTGGCAAGAAATGGATAAGGCCAATATTCATTTGGCTTTGGGATGTCACCATAATCAACGGTTGGGCCCTTATTCACCGCACAGGGTCCAACATCACTCAACTTGAATTCCGGAGCCAAACAGCCTAAAGCTACCGCGGAAGATGGCACAACACGCCGAAAGGACGTGATCTCAAAGAAGGTCAAAGCCTGTTGACGTTGCTTGTTGTGGTGCAGGATATGCAAAGTAGCCCACTTTGTTGAAGCCGTACCTAACGGCAAAAGGCGCAGGTGCGCTGGTGCGCTCGAGACAATTGGAATAGCACGGTGATCACACCATGCACTAAATGTGACATCGGCATGCGGCAACCATACCAAACTAATTAAGTGCCCCACAAGCCCCTCATTATGTTTGTTGCGATGTATCAAGGCCTTAAATAAAATTTGGCACGTTGGCCTAGGGACCCAGCGTGACCATATGGTCACGGGCCATATTTTTTAAACTAAGAGCACGTTCATAATGATAGCTTTTATGTGACTTAGTTAGACGCAGATACAATATAAAATGACATTTGTTGTGACAAGACACGAAAAATAAAAAACCGGTCCCGAATGGGTTAAACTGTAGCGGATGGATCAAAGAGAAATCAAGGGTTTTATGCAATAAATTTAGAGATAGCACCTTAATTTTCGCTTTGTGACCTTTGCGATGC
The DNA here is from genome assembly GCF_013339745.2 of Dermacentor silvarum. NCBI lineage: Eukaryota > Metazoa > Arthropoda > Arachnida > Ixodida > Ixodidae > Dermacentor > Dermacentor silvarum. The sequence goes on along the minus strand of NC_051160.1, from coordinate 105,781,356 downwards.
GTCCTGTGTAGACTATGCGCTCGAAGACAAAAGGAAGGCGTTCGCGATTTACCTGTGGCACATTATTGCCAAGCAGCGCGTCGTCGAAGTAGGTGTGGCAAACATCTAGACCAGGCAGAACTTTGTTGGTGAAGCGCTGAAAGCCTTGCAATGAGTTTCGGAGGCTGAACGGAATTCGTACATGTTCATAAAGCCGGAACGGGGGACGACCACTGTCTTCTGAACAAGTGCGCGTGCGATCGGAGTCTGCTGGTCTGCGAGGACATGGTTAACCTTCGGGAATATCGTCGCTCCGTGGTAGTCTGTGTTGTTTTCACTGGAAACGCCTGCGGACTAAGAGAGGAGAAGAAGAAGCGTCGGCGAGCACGAGAGGAGAAAACGGGGACTCTCGCCGATTAGCAGGGTCTTCACGGCCTGAATTAGTCCTATTAAAGCCCTTCTCAATTATATCGACGGAATGGAGTTATTCTGCGGCTGCTGTACGCCATAATTCCACAGCCTGCAATCCATTTAAATATGTGTGCGATGGTACAGGCGTGAGGAATGGTAACACGATCGAGACCTCCGTAATAGGCAATCGCAAGGAGTACATTTTATTTCTCTACGCAGTGAAGAGGACCAATAACTGTTCGAGGATCATATGATGCCGAGGCCAAGGTTGTGTTGTAACTTATTTAGTTGTTCGTTGAATGTTTTGTACACGCCGGTGAGATGGTCGTGGCCTTATTATAATGCAGAATTTCATTATTTATTACATTGTCATTGCACGTTGACAGAATCATATTGGAAAACTGGATAAGAAGATCTGCCAATTAAGCTTCACCATGTGAAGGCAGCAGATTTTAATTCATGGGCGGCAAGACATAACCCAAGCCTCGTGTACGAAAACCACACGCAAAGTATCAAGGCATTAGTGATGAACGTGCACGAAGACGATTTAATAGCAAAGGAAACCTGCACCGACCGTGCGCGCTGAACGTTGGCGACAGTAAAAAGTGAATCGAGAGAGGCACGCAAAGCCTAGCTTTAGAGTCGGCGACTTCTCACTGTCAGTCGCCATATTGATGTCTTTACAGCTTTGAGCACGAAGTCGGCGGGCGTCTGTCGTCGGTACGACGCTTACTTCTGAATCTGTGTCCAGCAAAAAGCGGACTCCAGTGACAAATGCAGAAACAACGGAGATTTCTCAGCACGTAGGTTGGGCAGAGGCACCCACCGTCGTCAGTTATAGGCCTTTCCCTGTTTGCGCGCGAGCCCGGGGGAATGCACTTACGTGGCGGTGTCATGGAAACGGCGATGGTACCGCCAGAGCGTGGCGGCAAGAGAAAATGGGACGGTCGCACAAACTTCTTCTTTGCGAATGAACTTATAGAGATTTCATAAATTCAGCAAGGCGGGAGGCGTCTTCGCCTAGCTCTGCCGCTGGATCCCCGAATCTGTGAGCTCCATAAGTTTGTGCGGCAAGTCTCCAAGCTTACAGAGGTCTCTGTCATAGGCTTCAGCTAGTATCAAGCATGCTTTTGAACTTCTTCAGGAAGAGCTGACGGAGGAGATATATATTGGTGGTATTTGCTTTATCAGGAAGTAGGAATTGCATGGAGCCAAGTAAAGGCGCCGTTGTGCGGACACAGAGCTCTCCCGCTGCGAGCAATTCCTGAAGACGCTTCTGATCGGAAAGTGAATACATTTACTCTTGGCTTCTTTTACGTTGGTAGCCTGAAGTATTTGGCCGAGGCAGAACGTTTGGTTTTCAATGATTATTTTACGCATGTAAGGAAAGAACACACAAAAATAATCTCGCGCAAGGGCTACCTCGGATGAGATTTGTAGACTCGTTCAGAGCACTGAAATGGGTAACTAAAATAAAAACAAAAATGACAATATATTCGTGTGTTTTCCCCAGTAAACAAACACAAACTTGATATTTCCATTCTATTCTATTCCTAGTCTACTTAATTAAATGTAAAGTCTGTAAAATATTTGGTATTGCAGAGATAGCGACTTCAATTTATGCACCTGGATGAGTGCAGCCGTACGTGTATTTTCGAGTGTTCGTTCGCTCTCGTTTAAAGCGCAATGCACAAAGTAATTTGCCTGTGTTAGGGATGGCGACATGCTAAGGCGTTGTTTGCTGACCACACATGACATAAACATCAATATGTGTCTGCCTTAAGCATGCCTTCTTTACTTGAGTCAGGTACGGTATGTCGCAGAATCGTCATAACACGGTACAAAGGGTTTTAATTTGGAGAGAATGTAGAAATACCGCATCTGTTCCGAGAATCTCCGCTGTGCAGGAAGACGTGTTCTGGCCGGTAGGAACGAGCGGCCAGGGTCGACCGTACAGGAATAGGAAAAGGAATTCCATGTATGGGTGTCAGCCGCACTGAAGCTATGCCGTCTATATTACTGGAAGAACACGTGTCGTCGTCCAACGCCCCACGCTAACACTAACAATATATATATTGGTTTCCAAGGACACTTGACCTTCTTCACCACCTTGCGTTTCGTCAGACATCACAATATTCAGTGACAGTACTGATTCATTAGATCGCCGAATAGTGGATGTTCGGCTAAGTGAATGTGTATATTTGTGGCATTTACAGTAGTGTGAAATAAGTCGACCAGCTGCGAAGAGCAACACTAACAATTTATTTTGCTTTGTTTTTCAGGGTCGGCTGTACGTATACGCTTGGATAACTACAAACTTTCTGTATTTTTTCTTCTCGAAAATAACATGAATAATGAGAAAGGTAAAACGCTCACTTTTTTCACCTGGTTGGTGTCCGAAGGTCCTCAGTATAATTGGAGTCGCACGAATCCAGATCAATGATTCTACAGAGTGGGCATTTGTCAATATGAAGGAAAGAAGCATTGTTTTATGTCTTGCATAAATAATGCTAGTTCTTATTCACGAAGAAAGTTACAAAAGGATTACACATGCCGAATAGATTGTAACCAGTATGCGTTAGACTTGCTGTTATTTTAGGTATTCATTAGTGGTCAGTGCTATTCGCATGGTTATTACACTGCGTTGACCTAAGGTTGACTTGCTACTGAACAGTTGCTTTCGCGTCACCTCATGGTATTTTCAGTCTGCCTCACAGAAAAACGTGTTATTCTGAAACGATACCACGATGGATCTAATAACGATACTGCGGTAATACACGGTAACAAAATAGCCTGTTGTCTGGCCTAATCTAGCGATAACGCATGTGAATTAGCAACGGGCAAAAACGCTAGCTTTATCTACACGTTCTATTTTCACTAGCACTTGCGCTGTTTATATTTTTCTTTGCTATACTCTACACGGAGTATTTGCTAAAACTTGGCACTGATTGCGCATATCTATCGTCACATCGCATGTAAGGTGTTTTTTAGCTGCACCAAATTTTCGAAAATTGCATGTTTCGAATAGAACACTTCTGACCCTTAGCTAAATTACTCGATGAGGCGACTATTTCTACGAGAAATTAAATGCCTGTTTGTTGAATTATTATATTTGCACTAAATAATTTGTAAACAATTGTTTACGCCACAAATTTAAATCTACGAATCAGAACTCTTGTATTTGCAAGGCACATGGACTTGGAACGAATTTTGAGGATGGCACCGGTTTCGAGATGTATGCACCGTCAAACTTGCTTTAATAATGCTATGGTGTTGCATTTACTTATTTTAGAGAACGCTGTTTTATGTATCGAAGCACAAAGGAAACTTGAACGCCAATGCATTTCGTCGGAGACTTTGAATATAGTATCTCGAAATTGGTTCTCGAAGTTGGTATCTCGAAGTTGGAGAATTCGTTCCAAGTGGATACGAGTGCGGAACTCGTTGGCTACAATTCCCAATTTTAAATATGTACCGTTAAGTAAATATTTCTAGTCTATTTGTGTAAGTTATTGAAGTATTCAAATAAGTATTCGGGCCTCCTCATTAAGCAATTTAGCTCACGGGCTTGAATTTTTCAACCTGTGCCAAAAAGAAATAATAATTTCGTGCAGTTAAAAAACACCTTGTATGCACAACCTAAGGCACAGGGTTGTGTACCTTGTCGACAATTCTTCTAACGGTGGGGATGCGAGAGTCTTCACAAAGTCATACGTTTGCTCCCTATGTTTTAGGCAAAGTAATGTTACGTTGGAGGTAGAGATGCACAAGGGCGGAAAAGCAGCTGATATAAAGATCAATCGTAAGTACGAAAGCATTTCACTCTGCTCTTGAACAGGAAAAAAAAAAACGACAGTAGATCTCATGAATTCCTGAAGCCGTATTGAATTTTTGTGTGATGATACTAAATCATAAATTAATATTTCGAAATATTCAAACTGAGTAGCAGGAACTGCAATAATTACAAGGGAAAAGACTAAGAGCAAAACAAAGACAATCTTTAGAAATAAAGGCGACGATGTCTCACACTGGCACAGAAATTTCCTAAGGAGCAGCAGCGTCGGAATGGCTGGTGTGTCTTTATTTAGCTTTGTTCAATTTTTGTAGGTTTTTGTTTGCGCTGTGACGTATAACGGCATAGCGTGTACTGCAGTCGGGCACTCCCACAACACGCTTAATATAACGCGTGTTGCGGAGCGCCTTTGCCACGCATGACACACTTGACCCGGAGACCCGACGTTAAGCAGGAGATTGCTTTTCTCTTTGTTAACTGATAGTTTTTACGGGATTATTAGCTTTAGCAAGTTATCGCTAGGAGCAAGTCGCACCTCGTGCAACCGAAATTTCTTGAATATTTCCCTCGATATTATGTCTAAGTGCCTTGTAAAATCCGACTTCGCGCACGACCTGAAGAATGTTGGTGTTGCACATTCTCGAATGAACGTAAGGAGCAGCCATCACTGTGTAATATATAGTGAATGCTACTCACCTCTCACGTTTAGTTTCGACGACCGACAACTGTGCTTGCCGCTATCGTTGCGATATGAGTGTGACCTTTGTTTCCCTTCACAATTCCGCCTGATAAGAGCTCGATGGAAAAACAAAAGAAAATAATTCTGCGGCTTTACGTGCGGAAACCCTGGTATAATTATGAGGGACGCCGCGTAGTGGAGGACTTCAGATTAAATTTGACTACTGCGGTTTCTCTAACGTCAACCCAATGTACGGTACGAGGAAATTTTTGCATTTCGCCTGCAATCAAAATGCGGCCACCGCGGACGGGACTCGACCCCGCACCGTCGGACTCAGCAGTTCAACTTCAAAAGCCACTACACCACCATGGCGGGTAGAGCTAAATTACTAACTCACACTGCCGGCGGTGTTTCTTTCTTCGCCGTCCCTACAACGCGTAATTGTGTACGTAGTAGATGTTGACGTGTGTCATGTACAAAAGACTTATGTGCGCGTGTCTGGTGCGGCGGACGATCAGTGACCATCAAAGAAGAAAAAGAATGGCGGGATTCGGCGCGTGCTCGCCTGACACGGCACCTCGGCCAACAGCGAATCACGAAGACACACGATTGCTGGAAGAGGGAGCAGAAGAAGAAGAGAAGGAAGGCAGCGTTCGAAAAGAAGGCCGGTGTGCGGAGTGGTCGAGGCAAGGTTGTCGGGCTCTGGGTCCGAACCTCAAGACCTCAGGAGCACCCGTCGGAGAAGTGAGGCTGTCTGACGGTGGGTCCGAGTCTCAAAGACTTCAGGAGCGCCGGGCGGAGGAGCGAAGCTGTCGGGCTGCGGGCCCGAGTTTCATAACTTCAGCGACGATCCGGCCTCTGTTCTACCTCCAGCCTTTGGTGTCCGTGGGTCCTGCAGTGACATGGTGCTGAAGGCAAGCCCTATCTACTTTCCTCCTGTGACTTCTTGGCCGAGCTGCAGACGATCGTCAAGACGCAAGTAGTGTCTTATCGTCCTATACTCACGCGACCGACGCACTGCATCTGACGCCGTCGCAACGCCGCCCCGTACAGCGCTGCACCGACGCTACCAAGTAATGGTGACCGGTCACGAACTTTAATTATGTTATATATAATTCTTTATTGTGAGAGAACATTTAAAAGTGCATGAACTTTAATATTAGTCTTAGTACCTTGGTTAATTAGTTTGTGTGTTACAGTTTGTGAGTTTGTGTTAATTATATGTTCATGTCTTGTTAACAATCGGCTTCGTTGTTTCTTTTCCCCACTGCGAATTAGTCTCAGTGGTGGCCACAATAATTCGAACCGTGCAAATACAAATACATTCCCGGGTAAACAACCCCTCGTTGACTTAGGAAGACTAAATCATCACAAATTGGCGTCCACGCGACAGGACGAAGCCGGTTGTTCACAGTTGCTTTAGCGACAAGTGAATATGAGTTTGGCAGAATTTATTACGTTGGGTGAGCGCTTGGGGCTGCAGGGCGCGGAGCTGAGAAATTGGGCGGACGAGCAAGTCACCAAAGCTCGGGAGGAAGATGCGAAGGCGCGTGAGGAACGGGCAGCGGAAAGAGAGGCGACCAAACAGCGCCTTGAGCTAGAAGAAAAGAATTTGCAGTTGCGTCTGAGGCTCGCTGAGGTGGGAGAAAGCAGTGGGAGTGGGAATGGTGCAAGTCACACGAACCAAGCGGAAGTCTTGGCCTCCATCAACCCACATAATCTGATCCCCATGTTCAATGATTCTCGAGATGACCTCGACGCATATTTAAAGCGCTTTGAACATGTAGCCACGGGACAGGGCTGGCCAAAAGAAAAGTGGGCCACCGCTCTCAGCTTGTGCCTCGGTGGGGAAGCACTGAAAGTGTTTGGTCGTTTATCGCCCGAAGACTCCCTGGATTACAACAAAGCAAAACTAGCATTGTTAAAACGATTTCGGTTTACTGCTGAGGGATACCGAGAGAGATTCCGGCAAAGTAAACCACAGGATGGAGAAACCGGCAAGCAGTATGCTACTCGGCTTTTCAGCTACTTCGGCCGTTGGGTGGAGATGGCAAACCAGGGGAAGACGTTCAATGCGGTTCGAGACTTGATAGTCGCAGAACAATTCTTGAATAACTGCCATTGTCGCTTGGCGCTTTTTCTTCGTGAGAGAAACTGCAAGACCGTGGATGAGGCCTCGGAAGCGGCCGATCACTATTTGGAGGCACAGAGGCAGCATAATTTGCTGGTGTTCAAGGAGAGGCAAGAACAAAATCCTGGCAAAGAAACGAATGAGAAACCAGGTGTGAAGTCTCAAGTCCGTTGCTTCATATGTGATAAGATAGGACACAAGACATCAGATTGCCGTGTGAAGACAAAACAGCCATATTGTGAATATTGCCGCAGATATGGACACGATGTGCAATCATGCAGACGAAATGAACCAGGTGCCAAAGGCTCATCAGCATGCTGCATACTACCTCCCGACCAGCAAAAAGATGCACGGGAATGCTTTGAACGTAGTACCAAGCAGCAAGATGAGACATTTTCTAATGCTTTGGGAGTCTGGTCTAGCAAGTCTTTTGACATGCCGGTGTTGAAAGGAGAGCTTTTTGGACAGACCGTTTGGGTTCTGCGAGATACAGGAAGCAATAGTATAGTCGTACGACGAGATCTTGTACCGGACGCAGCAATGATAGGCACTGAGTCTATCATACTACTGGCTGATGGTAGCTCTATTAACGTTCCGGAAGCGGAAGTCAACATTTCATCACCGTACTTCTCCGGTGTTACGGTCGCAAAGTGCATGGAGAGACCATTGTATGATGTGATCATTGGTAACGTTCCTGGAGCACGCCAACCCATGGAGCCAGATCCCAATTGGAAAGCATCCTCGTTTACTTCTGTAGCAAGTAAATCACGCGAGATGAGCACTACGAAAGAAGACAGTGGTTCTCTGCAGGTTATAGTGGGTGCCAAGATCTCGAAACCATGGTCCCCGGTGAGCGTTGGAGCCTTACAATTGTCAAGAGAAATGTTTCGGACAAAGCAGCAGGAAGACACAACACTTCAAGTTTGTAGAAGCAAAATCGGGAAAAATATTCCGGGAAAAGGTACAACCGCCCATTCGTTCTACCTGGATGAAGGCGTGTTGTACAGATGCTATCAAATATGCCCAGGAAAAATAATCGATCAAGCAGTGGTACCGAAATGCCTACGCCTCGAAGTCCTTAATATGGCACATGACAACTCCTTGTCTGGGCATCAAGGCATACGGAAAACCACGGAACGGGTCCTTGGATCATTTTATTGGCCCGGCGTCCAAGAGGACGTTAAAAGATTTGTGAGATCGTGCGATGTATGTCAAAGAACCTTCCCAAAAGGTAGAGTGGGCAAGGCTCCACTGGGACGAATGCCGCTTATAGATACCCCATTCGAACGGGTAGCGGTAGATATCATCGGTCCCTTGACTCCAACATCGAGTAAGGGCAACCGATATATACTCACTCTTGTGGACTTTGCAACTCGCTTCCCGGACGCCATCCCTTTACCTTCTATTGACTCAGCAACTGTAGTCGAAGGGTTGGTTGAGATGTTCTCAAGGATCGGTTTCCCACACGAGATCCTTTGTGACCAGGCATCTTGTTTTACATCAGAGTTGATGAAAGAAATCAATGATTTACTCGCCATCAAGCATCTCAGTTCAACGCCTTATCATCCAATGTGTAATGGAATGGTGGAGCGCTTCAACGGAACCCTTAAGATGATGCTGCGGAAACTATGCCAAGAGAAACCAAAAGCCTGGGATCGATATCTTGCTCCTCTTCTTTTTGCGTACCGTGAGGTGCCACAAACCAGCCTCGGTTTTTCGCCATTTGAATTGATATACGGACGACAAGTACGAGGACCCTTGGCCATACTCAAGGATCTCTGGACAAGAGACAGGCTCAAGGAAGATGTTAAGACGACATATGCATATGTCCTCGACCTCAAAAACCGACTAGAAGAGACTTTGAAGTTAGCTCACCAGAACTTGTGCAAAGCTCAGAGGACTCAAAAGGGGTACTACGACCGAAACAGTTGTCGCCGACAGCTGAAGATAGGAGATCGCGCGCTAATACTCCTCCCAACCAGTGACAACAAACTCATGATGCAATGGAAGGGACCATTTGTAGTCACCGGAAAGAAAAACAACTTTGACTACTGGTTGGACGTGGGCCATACTACTAAATTATTCCACATCAACATGCTGAAGCGTTATGAAGAGCGCCAACCACTAGCCGCGTTCCAAACTGCCTCGTTTGTCGTGGTGGAAGAGCCAGAAACTGAAGCCCCCTTACCAAGTTTTAAAGCCGAAGCAGGCGGGGGTATCGAAAGCATTCGCACATCTGATGCCCTGGATGAAAGCCAAAGGTCTGAGCTGCAAGAACTGTTAGTAGCTTATAAAGACATATTTTCGGAAGTACCGGGCAAGACAACACTCCTCGAATGTTGCCTTGAGTTGACAACTTCAGAACCGATTAACACGCCGCAATATCCTTTGCCCTTTTCCATGAAGGAGATTGTTGAACGGGAAGTGAATGACATGTTACAGCTAGGAGTGATCGAACGCTCAAATTCTCCCTACAATTCACCTCTAGTTCTTGTTAAAAAGCCAGACAAAACGTACCGAGCGTGCATTGATTTCCGGCGCATTAACAGTGTGCTAGTCTCGGATGCAGAGCCAATACCAAGGACAGACTTGATGTTCGCGGAAGTGGGAAACAAGATCTATTTTTCAAAACTGGATCTCACAAAGGGTTATTGGCAAGTACCACTCGAAGAGAAGTCCAGAGCCAAGACCGCATTTTCCACACAATCCGGACACTACCAATTTCTGTTTATGCCCTTCGGCAATAAGACAGCTTCGGCAATTTTCACTCGCCTCATGCGCACTCTTCTAGCTGGCTTGAATAACGTAGTGCACTATATAGATGACGTGCTAGTAGCCACAGTTACTTGGGAGGAACATGTCTACACGCTCCGGCAGCTGTTCGAAAGAATTCGGAGCGCAGGGTTAACAGTCAAACCTCAAAAGTGTGAAATAGGAACCACTTCGATAATATTTTAGGCCACCGGTTAGGAGGCAATAAGATAGAACCTGTCGACAGCACGATAGAAAAGATATTAAATGCTCCAAAACCGGAAACCAAGAAACAAGTACGTTCTTTTCTTGGACTCACTGGTTATTACCGAGACTTCATTCCCCATTACGCTGAGAAGGCCCGACCTCTTGTTGAGTTAACGCGAAAGAGAGAAAGCAGCCGCGTGATTTGGACCCCTCAAAGAGAAAATGCATTTCAGGATCTGAAGAACGCGCTAAGCTCGAAACCCATTGTAAGGGCGCCTAACCTCCAGAAGGAATTCTTTCTCCGCACAGACGCCTCTGACACCGGCATAGGTGCAGTTTTAATGCAAGAACATGAGGGGGTTCTTCATCCCGTTTTCTATGCGAGCAGGCAGCTTATTCCACGTGAAACTCGATATTCCGCCATTGAAAGGGAATGCTTAGCATTAGTGTGGGCGATCGAGAAGTTCCACCTTTTTCTATACGGAACTACCTTCACAATCCAAACAGACCACCAACCTCTGTTGTATTTGTCGCGGGCTAAACGTCTCAACAGCAGAGTTCTTCGATGGAGCCTAGCTCTTCAAGAATATTCTTTCAAGGTCGAACACATAAGAGGCTCCGAAAACGTTGGAGCTGATTATTTGAGTAGGTCAGGATCATATATTGAATCCAGCACTTAAGAAGCTCGTGATTTTGTATGCTTTCTTATTTTTTTTTTGGTTGAAATCTGCATGTCGCTCAATCTGTTTAGTACAGGTACTGTATGAAGTCTCACGAGTCGACGCGCATCGCCACAGTTTTTTTTTATTTTATTTTCGCTTCATCAAAAAAAAAAACTTTTCGAAAAGGGGGACTTTTTGTCATGTACAAAAGACTTATGTGCGCGTGTCTGGTGCGGCGGACGATCAGTGACCATCAAAGAAGAAAAAGAATGGCGGGATTCGGCGCGTGCTCGCCTGACACGGCACCTCGGCCAACAGCGAATCACGAAGACACACGATTGCTGGAAGAGGGAGCAGAAGAAGAAGAGAAGGAAGGCAGCGTTCGAAAAGAAGGCTGGTGTGCGGAGTGGTCGAGGCAAGGTTGTCGGGCTCTGGGTCCGAACCTCAAGACCTCAGGAGCACCCGTCGGAGAAGTGAGGCTGTCTGACGGTGGGTCCGAGTCTCAAAGACTTCAGGAGCGCCGGGCGGAGGAGCGAAGCTGTCGGGCTGCGGGCCCGAGTTTCATAACTTCAGCGACGATCCGGCCTCTGTTCTACCTCCAGCCTTTGGTGTCCGTGGGTCCTGCAGTGACATGGTGCTGAAGGCAAGCCCTATCTACTTTCCTCCTGTGACTTCTTGGCCGAGCTGCAGACGATCGTCAAGACGCAAGTAGTGTCTTATCGTCCTATACTCACGCGACCGACGCACTGCATCTGACGCCGTCGCAACGCCGCCCCGTACAGCGCTGCACCGACGCTACCAAGTAATGGTGACCGGTCACGAACTTTAATTATTATATATAATTCTTTATTGTGAGAGAACATTTAAAAGTGCATGAACTTTAATATTAGTCTTAGTACCTTGGTTAATTAGTTTGTGTGTTACAGTTTGTGAGTTTGTGTTAATTATATGTTCATGTCTTGTTAACAATCGGCTTCGTTGTTTCTTTTCCCCACTGCGAATTAGTCTCAGTGGTGGCCACAATAATTCGAACCGTGCAAATACAAATACATTCCCGGGTAAACAACCCCTCGTTGACTTAGGAAGACTAAATCATCACAACGTGTTACGTTGAGTAACCAAGTTTAGGAGTAGTCCTTTGTTGAAGGCTAATCCCACTTTCTGGTTTATGTAGAACGCAGGCTTACGTCCCTTCGACTATTACTACATGATCCGCGAGAGTGCCAGAAGCCAAGTATTATCTTTGTGCAATACTGTCAGTGAAGCGCAGACGCTACTAACAGCTTCAAAGTAACTCTGTATCTTGCCTCCCCCCTCCCTCCCTCTGCTTCCTTCAAAGCGGGACAAAAACCACCTTTACACGTGAACCCAAAGTACGAAATTTTGTATGCTACTAAACACTGCCTTATTTTTGGTACCATGCCGCAGCCAAAACGTAAGTAAACAAGACATCGATGTGTTTCTATCAAGCTTTGCGCTCACTAATATATCGGTATTATTAAAGACCTGCATGTGCATACCACAAAATATAAAGATAATGAAACTTGAAATCAACAAGAATGACAGCCACCGCTTTGCTTTCACTGTAAAATTTTTATCATCCACTTTTTTGTAACTCATGGTTCTGCCACACAGTAGCCAAAAACAGGACAACAAAGCGCCGTAAAAGTAACATGTAGAATAAGATGTAGCGCGTATTAATTTTTTAGGAGCGTTACAAGAAAAATTCAAGCAAGCTGAAGAACACTGTTGCTATTTCTACCCGATACGTTATGTTACGAGGACTCTATGCTATGTAGGAACATATGGTTCTCAAATATTTTTTTGCATTTTAAGAATGCTCTGCGATCAAAGTTATTAGGCCCACTAGGTGTCATCAATAATGCGCCTTTCATGCAGTCCATATAGCAACACTTACACGAAGCCTTGTTAAAGAACAAATCGTGCGAATACACGAGCTTTATTTCTGATAAGTAAGGATGGGCAAATACTCGAACTTATGAATATGAATCAAATATTACGCACTAACTCTTCGTATTCGTATTAGAAAATGAACTATTCAGTACTTTCGAATATCCAAACTACAGGAATAATTTGCGATAACCACCTGTTAAATTCGGATTACAGTTGTCCGTCTGCTAAACAAAGTCTCGCAAACTATAAGATGCCAAACAAACACGAAAGCCTTCGATACAATGCTGATGCAAAAGCGGTAATACAAGCTGTCTTTCCGGCGTCTTCGGGGCAGCTTATACGAAAACCTATTTCCCTTTTTTTTGCTTGTTATCGTTAATTTAGTGCTTCTTGCATCCTCGCCATGCAGCCGTTTTATCTTTTACATTGCAACCAGTGATGTCTTTCGTGGAATGGACTCCTTTGCATGTGTCTACAACGAACTAATCCTTCAGCAGCTTCTTTTTTCTCAGGACATGTGACCTTTTTGTTAACAACCACACATTTAGCGTTTTCGGATCGCTAGTCTTACCACAGCCATTCATTATTGAAACGCTTCTTTGCAATAAAGCTCTAAAGATGTTCAGAGGCTCTATGTGCAGTTCTTTTAGAACCAATGAGTGGTGTTGTGTTTAAAACTGATGGTAATTATCTATTATAAGGGGCAGTGTTTTTTTCCGCTAATCAGTGCAACATTTGTACCTAATTATGCTTAAATAATTATTCCTGCTTTAACAAGTGCATGGGCGTTTGCCTATTCGATATTCACCTCGATATTCGATAAATACCTTTTGTATTCAATTAGTATTAGAAAGTTTTGATACTCGCCTACCTCTCCTGATTTAGTAATGATTGCTAGATCGGGCGGAAGGTATAAGTGAGCAAGAACTAGCTTTTCAGCCATTATGCAGTGTTTTAATAAACGTTTTAACAATAGCAATAATAAGGTTAAAGAAATACCATCGAATGTAAGGCTTCATATATAGCGGGTTTTGTATTAAAATGTACAGAAGTTTTAAAGGGCATCTGTGCCAGATAGCCGAAGTGTAGTCTCTTTATTGGATTTTTCAGAGACATCCGGGAGCGCGAGAAGTGCAAATGCCTGCGCAAATTATCACAAAATACTATTTACCTTCAAATTGATTACCTTACTGCAAATATTGAAATTTACGAATTTTAGCCGGTGAGTTCGCGAGGCGTATCCCCTTGGAACGAATTTTAAAGACACTAGTTGTGAGATATTCATTCTCAAAGTGTGCGACAAAATACAAGGGCGTCCTGCAACTTTTTTGTTTCAAGCATAAAATGGAGTTTAGGTAAAAAAGTACGAGAGACAACTGCACATTTTTGCCACAAATTTGATGGCGCATATATCGAAACCCGTGCTTTCCTCATAATTTGTGCCACGTGTATGCCTTGGCAGCTCACCGGCTTCAATGCGTGGATAGCAATACGTGAAGTAAAGTAATTAGTTAAAAAACCTTGATAGTTATTTTTGTTAGTTTGTCAATGTCCACCGGTTTCGGTAATCCAGCTCAAGGACGATAATAATAATAAATCGCCACAGGCGATTTTTGAAATTGTGTATTGAAAAAAAAAAACACACACACACACACCGTATATGCTGTTCTGGACAAACATGAAGATGGAAGCTACAACATCGAGCTGGCCCGGACTAGAAGAAAAAGAATTCGAAGAATGAATTTTCGGACCATGATAGTTACAGCTTGAGAAGATAATGGTGCAGTTTTGTCCCTTGTCACAGGCTTAAATTTGATGGTGGTGGCGGCATAAATTTACTGGTGGATGCACTCCTAACAACTAAATGATTTTGTGGATTACCAACATGACCACGCAATAGAATGGAACTACTGTGATGTTTCTCTGCCATGGAGAGCGTTCCTGATGCAGTTCAACGCCATGGCTGCTCAGTACCAGTGGGACATAACCCGCTGTGCTCGAGTGTTTATTCTAGGCGTACATAAAAAAGCCATTGATTTCCTCGAAAGCTTGTTGACAGACATGTTGTTGTCTTACGAGAAACTGACGGGGGCCATTATTCTCGTGTTGGATAATGACCACAAGAGCTGTACGCTGCTTCTATAAAGAACTGTCACCAAAGACAAGATACTTTGCAAGAATTGGTGTTTCTCGTACAGAGGACGATGCGCAATGATCGCACATATCGTATAACCCATGCAGAAAACTAGGATCAGTAGTATACGCGGTATTTTTGTACAAATGTCCAAGAGAATCCTAAATTGCAAGGCCAAATTTCATTCTTGCACTAAACAAAATTTCTTGACCAAGATCTCTCGACGAGACCAGCACATTGTGTTTTCCCGGTGAACTTTTTTTAATAAGGACTGTCGTTATTCATGGCTTTCTAGCTTTATTATTATGTTCGTCTCGTACTTTATATGGAAATTCAATCTCGTTGCATGCCTTTACTTTTTCGAAAAATAATCCTGCGCTTGTGTAGTTGAAACCCTGCTCAAATGCCTGTGCTTAATGTAGCTCCAATCCTACTGAATTTCTGCGCTTGTGAAGCTCAAACCTAGCGCTAACGCAGCTCCACTAACGTGGAACCTGGAACCTGGGGAAGTGCGAAGCAGTCACGCGCCGGTGTTTCCCTTATGCCTTTGTGACATTGTAGTCCCAGCGCTCTTTCTTTCTTCCTTTCTTTCTTTCTTGTCCCCGGCTCATTCCCGCATATCCCTGGCTCATACCCGCATATCCAATGCAGGTATGCGCCACACGTGATTTTATTATGGTTAATTGTGGCGTAACTGAGGAGCATGGGATGTTATTGATATCATGACTTATCATTCATGGTAGAGATACATTCGTACCCTTCCATGCCAACTTTCATATATACCTAGTGAACGAGACGCGAGTTTTCGGCAGATCTTGTTTTTGTGCGTGACCACGACGACATGACTTCAGCTTAGACGTTGAAAGCCCGGGCCCCCAAAATGCTTCGCACTTAAAAGCCCTGCCGTAGGCAGAAAGACGCGAATTCGCGACCAGGTTGTCTGGATATAGATTGGGTGCGACCCTCGAAATAATCAAACATAGGTCGCAGTACTTTGTCGACACGCAGACGTAGATAGAAATCTGCTACTCTAAAGCATTGAGGGAAGCGCAGTGATGCTGATTGTCTTTATCGGTTGGTTTGAAGGAGAAGTGCAGCAACGTATCAGCGTTTTCTTGTGTTCACGCTGACTTGTACACTATCGTTACAGGATAGGAGTGCTGGACCGCGCCAGTCGTCCTGAAGGGTCCCTCTCGTTTGCAAACCAGTGCTACGAATGGTGATCTTCTAATATTCAAAAGCGGCATCCAATCAAATTATACCGTAATTTCTAAAGTAACCATAGGACTACCAGAGAATTCATTTCAGAGGTAGTCTAATTGAACTCGGTAGCGACAAACTGCGAATTGCCTAAGCAATTACTCTCTGAACGCAATCTTGCCATTGCACATGCATGGAACAAAGAATGATGCGGCTGCCATCGGCATGAGCTTCCGTGTCGGCCTTCTTTTCGAAGTGGCCGATAACTGGCGCTAGGGCTAGTCATAATCTGGGAGCTTTCTAAAACCCACCTCTTGCCATGAGCACTGGTTGAATGCTTCATTATTTCTAATAATTTAAGCGAGAGATTCCGCAATCTTGGATAAATTGGCGATAAAGTGCCGTTAGTAGGCGCAGATGCCCTGTAAGCGCCGAATCTTTTTTTTGCCTCCGCAGAAGCAGACAACGTAGCTACGGTTGTAGCTTTCTCGGGATCGGTGCGGACGCCTTCCGCACTGACCACGTGTTGCGAGACTACACCAACTTCACCTCTTTGTAGCTGAAACGACACTTCCGAGGCATATTTCAGAAATTAGCAGATCGTGTGGCTGCGATGGCTTGGTGCAGTCACTTTATGTTTTATTCAAACATGGTCTAACCCAGAAGCACAATGTCGTGGCAGACGATGCAAGCCATCCTCGATGTCATCAAAAATGTCGCCGTGAAAGTTTGTTGTCCGTCACTAGTTCTGGAGCCCGAAATGAGTCCGCGTTGCTTCGACCGCAGCGCCGATTGCGACGTTCATAGCTGTCGCAGTATGTTCTTATTTTCTTTTTTTTTCTTTTTTTTTCTTAAACTATCAATTTCTAAGGTGAGTCTGTGTATTCACAAACTGGCATGGTGAACTGTAGTTACTATTGATTCAGGGGCAGCGTTACTGCTGCGTTGTGCAGTATGTCGCATAAGTAGAGCTTAACTTGCCCATCTACCAATATATTCGCTTCAGCAAACTGCAATCCACTTTCAATATACCACTTTATATTAGGCAAAAGAAAGCAAGAAATGTTCCCGGCCACAGTCTTGTCGTCTTATATTTCTTCTAGTAGTCGAGCCAGAGCGTATGTGGTAGTTACATATGGCAGCTTGGTAATAGCACATCAGCTATGATCTCAACAAAGGGGACCTAAGGAATTATTACAATCACGTTTGGTTATGTACATGCTGTATGTCGGTGTACAGGTTCACTGTAGGCCGGGCACCCGTGTAGCAACACATTTGGATTAGTATGGGAATTAAATAATGTTGTTTGCTTTGAATGTTTACTACGAGATTGTACTAAAACTGACGTCTCGTTGTGATCTTGTATTACCTCTTTTTTCCAGTTAGAACATACTGCACCTACTGGGTCAAGAAGAGCGCTGTGAAGAATCGGAACTGGGCTTGTGACTTCATCTTAAACCATTACTGCCGAAGCCCGGAAATTGTGATTAAGGATACAGAAGTCTGTTGGCCTGAAGGAAATGCATAAAGATAGAAATGAATTGTACCAACACAATCGACGATGATTTCCAATGTGAGCGAAAAGCCGGAAGCTTCTAGAGAGGTAATCGCTTGATTAAAGAATGGTACTCTGATTGGTGTTTATTTGTCACGCTTCTTGTCTAAATGACGCTTCTTGCTTCATTGCGTAATTCCGTGGTTAATAGACCCGTTAAACAGCACATATGCAGCAGTCATTACCTTTTAAGCTGATTCGCAATATGTGGACTAATCTGAGGGAGACTGCTTGTGAAGATAACGAGGCGCTATTTACTGCAACCCTTTAGGGAGCACGGCTAAGTGCCCGTTGAGGTTTGAGACCGCCGGCGTGGAAGGCAACTGCCATCCTTCTTGCCCTACCGCGGAAGCTTCGGCAGCCGCAGTGGTGAGGGCGGCATGAGTAAAGGAGGGCTCTACCACAACGTCTAAACGACGCCCTAAACCTGTCCTGCGAGAGCGCGCGCGCCTCAAAGTTGGCATCCGGTGACGAACCATGACGAACTTGGTTACGCAAAACCACGCAACTGTTCCACTGGTCCATTTGTATTGGTAGTAAGACATCGGTGAAAATGTTTCAGCTCGGGTTGCATATTGGAAGAAACCGACCGCCAAACAAGAAAATAGAGGCAGCGAAAGCAATCCGCTTTAAATAGTGCAAATCAACTCGTGAGTTACAGTCCTGCTAGGCTTTCAAGCAAAACTTTATTTTCGTAATGTTCATCACCCAGCCATTGCAAAGGACGACAAGCAAACCTTGTTGGGACAGTCTATACAAATTCATGATATATTTCCTGTCACGTATGGAACATATTCATAAAACTATTATAACGCGTGACATCATAAGGCTAAATATCATTAAATGTCTTTAGGGAGTGCAAGAATTGTACCATGAGCACTTTGTTGCTTACAATGGCACATTGGGTTGAGCATGCACGAAAAACACGAAATACTCCATGAAATATCCCAAACTCTTAATGAGAGAAGCTGCAGTCCGTTTCTAACGAATTCAAGTAAACAATTCTTCCAGTGTAGAAGCGTTGGTAGCATACCAATGCTTCTACACTGTTTATGTTTGTGACAGTTATAACATGAGTAACACGATTGCCATGTTTGGATTTCGGGTCTCAGGATTGTGCCCTAGTCTTACTGGGAAGTGCTAGCAATCGAGAGAATGCAGTGTTTTTGTATTCCAATGCGTTTTACGGCTTCACGCACTCTACAATGCTGAGTGTTCGCCTTTCAGTACCTGAGAAATCTCTTTGATCAAAATAAATGAGTGATTCATGTTTTTGCCTAAGACAGACAGCAGTATTACACACTCTATTTCGACAGCTGCTGCAACACACATGGAATACACTGTAGTTTTATTAGGATGCGGTTGCTTCGACATGACACGTGAACTGTTCACAAGAACCTTGTTTAAGCGCTTTTTCTATATTGTATGACTTTTTCATTCGAACTCTTTAGTGCACTTTTCCACCAGACGATGTAGTACAAGGTTATGCACCGTAATACTCTAGTAGGGCCACATTCATTAATTAGCCTCTTTCCCAGCGTGGCCACCCAACATTACCAGCAACAAAAAAGAAAACCTTTTCTTCTCAGGCATTCTTAGAGCGGGACGTGCGGTATTTTTGAGCAATGTTGTGAAAAGCTGTAAAGCCGCACGGGTATCTTGCATCAATGATGACATGGCGGACTACTGTATCCGGGAGTGGGCTGCTGAATTGAGCCTGAACATTGGCAAAAGTTACTGTGTTGAGGAAAAAAAATAACAATGGGTTCGTGGCATGCGTGCGTGAATATACAGATAACTTGTGGAAACCATAGCGCTCGCTTCTAAGGCCAGCGCTATTGTTTTAGATCTCTATGTTTCAAGGTAGCGTTGTGAGGTACAGAAAAACGGAGCGTGCCGGGAAAGAAAAACAAGCGCTTGAGGAGAGTTCTGAGAAAGGGCGATGGAGGGCCGTCGAGAGTTGAGGGAAAGGGCAACAGCGGCGCAGTAAGATCATGGAGGGAAGGCAACAGCGGCGCTGGGGAGGAGGAGGGAAATGTCAGTGGCGGCGCCCGTAGAACGTTCTGGAAACGGCAGCCGCACGCTCGCAGCACGCTCGCGCGCCTTGTAAACATCGCCCCGTGGGTTCAGAGCTTCATTTCACATCCCTATGGGTGACGACGCACCAGGCCCTAGTTGCGAGTGGGAAATACCGAGAAAGTACGTGACGGCAGAAGAGGCCCGAGCAGCTCGAATTGCCGCTCGTTGTACTCGCCGTGAGGAGGATGGGGCTATAGATGAGGCTGCGTCAGCGGTCCGACGAGAGCAACATGCGACCCTAATGCGACGCAGGCGTTGTGGGAATATAGAATTGGTGGAAAAGAGGCCGCTGCCACACCTGCAAGATGAGCCGCCATGAGAGGTCACGGTACCGACGGGGGCAAACCGGAGGTTCCTGGCGACGGCGAGTGAGAGGAACGAGCTTCGGAAGGTGCTGTCCAGGGGGCTGTCCAACTAGGCTTTCGCTTTCACGTTCTTAGAAAGTTCTAAGCATCCCCCGTGATTTTACAGCTCCGCTGTATACCTCAACCAACCAAGGACATTTTCGTGTTGGCGTAAGCAAAAAAACGCCAGGCTAAAGATTGAACACAAACAGCATATCTCCTTTAAAATCAGGCATACAGCATATATATAGCTAAGCACTCGTTTTCAAAAGAAAACCCACAAAACTAGCATCAAAACCACAAGATGGACGATAAGGCGCGTTCGAACAATGGGAACACTCTCCGACGCATTCCGGTAAAGATTAGGTTTGCAGCTGCTTCGAAAGGAGTTGACGTCATTCAAAACCCTCGTGAAACCAGTGTCTTTGGTTTCACTCTTTGTAGGGCCACGCGTGTGAACTCAAGTGACGTCACAATGGGTAATTGTGGGTGTCATTTGCAGCGTTCCTTCTCCCGCGTGTGTTTCCGATAAAGATTACGGTTACGTAAGCTGATGATGATATGTGATACTTTACGGCGCAAGGGCCAGGTCTGGCCAAAGAGCGCCATGCAAGTGATTATGAATATTTATTATAATAGTGAAGTGGGAAGGATTGATTCAACACAGCTCTATATGGGCCTAAAAGTATAGAGTCACTGTGCATGCTGTGCGTAAAACATAAATGTATGAAAACTGTGGCAATGACTTTGAATCGGTTGTGTAAGCTACTCCTAGTGGAAAAGCACTCAACAGCATACAAATCATTTAGTGACGTCACCACGGTCTAGCAACTCATTCAGTTCATTCCAGGCTACCATGGGTTGACCACGGTAATTAAAGACGCCAGAATAACTGCGTGAATATAATGTTGTTGGAAGTAATAAAGGGTGTGGGTTAAGTACATTTCACTTGTCTTTAGTTTCACTCTTTGTAGAGCCAGGTGTGTGAATTCAAGTGGCGTCACAACGGGTAATCGTTGTGGGTGTTGTTTACAGCTTCGCTGTCCATTCATATTCACAGCGTGCATTGGAGCCACAATTCTTTTTTTGAAAATGATCAGGGGGTACCGCATAGCGAGAACCATTGAGCCGAGATGGCTAGGCCTCATTTATTGGGTTGATGTTCGTCAAGATCGCGAAATAAAATGTGGCCCTTACACAAATGTAGACGATATCACCTTACATACACTTCTTTAAATAAGAAGACCGGTACACGGTGGGATGAGGGGTAGAGTTTATAGGTTTTGAAGAGGCGCCATCAGCTGGTTCGCTCCGTAGGTGCCGTCTGCACTCTCTTAAAAAATATGTATAGTTAAAGTTGTCCTGTGTATATGTTTAACTATATTGTGTCTGTGCATGTTGTTCACAGTGGAGGTAAAGACAAATATGTTGAAGCACAGAAATACGGATAAGGTAGCCGCTGCTGGTGCTTCTAATACGCTTGTCTTTCACGATTGCGGGATTCGTCAGGATTGCATGATTGTCAGGATTTGCAGAAATAAAGCGAAAGTATGAATTAAAAACCGTGCACGTCCGTGCCAACAATAATGCAGTAATCTTTAAGCCATAATAAAATTTTGAGTGGTCAGGTAGATGCAAATCAAAAGAAACCTCAAATGATGTGGGTAACAGAACTCTGGTAACGATAGTTTTTTTTGGGGGGTGGGGGGGGGGAGGAGTGTAGGTTTTGGCATGGGCGAAGAAAACCTCCGGAGGGTGCTTCGGCCCGCAGCTCACCCGTAGTCGGCGCCTATGCGCGACACGTCCACGTTGAAGTCGCCAACCACGAGGACTGGAGTTTCATCGTCGTCGGCCGGATGGAGCAGCCATCCAAAGTGGTCCTTCATAAAGTCCTCTACGTCGCGCTCGGAAGAGGCAGGTCGAACGTACACGGTGGTAACGACCGTCCCGTCGGCGGTCTTTACGGCGCACACGTCGGCACAACACGCCGCGCTTTCTAGTTCTTGGGCGGTGTACGAAACATCGTAAGGCGCGACGGCGGTGGCTACATAGTTCCTCACGTATATGGCAACTCCACCCGCTCGCGAGTCGACTTGACGGTCCCAAGCGACGCCGGTGTGGACGTCGACTTGAACGAAGAAGTCGGACCACGTCTAGGAGAGGCACAAGAGGGATACCTGTCTGAGTAGGGCGTCGTGGACCATGTCCGGTGCGTGTAGATGCAGCAACCTGACGTTGAGAGCCGCCAGCGAGTAGGTATATGGCGTTTCAAGGAGACAGGAGGCAGCTAGAGCGCGCTTAGAGGCGATGATAGTTTTTTACACAACGGAGCCAGCTGCGGAAGAAGACGGCGACGACGAACGCGTGAGCAGTGGCACAAGCGCGTTCGCGCGCTTGCGCCGAGGGGTGTCATCGAGCAGAGGAAGACGATGATGACGCTCGAGCCATTGTTGATGATGATAATTTTTAATGATATCTTTCAGCGCTTAAACTAAAAAGGATAAAGTTGCGTTGCACATTGAACTTGAGATGCCACCCATTGTCACAAAATGCAAACTACGTGCAATAGAGAGTTCCCTTGGGATATGAAAAATGTCGCAGTTTCACCGGAAAGGCGAAGCATCAATTACGATAGCAAATTAGTAGAGAGCTACACGGAGTAAAGATAATAGTTTTATCAGCTTTATAAACTTGGACATGTAGCAGCACCAGCAACGCGCAGAACTGTGGTCCACGCCGTGGGCGTTTTGCCCGCGTTCGCACCAAACGGGTGCGGCGTTGGTGACTGTTGCCGGTGCTTCTGGCTCGGAGGTTTTCGACGAGATCAGAACGGGACACTCGACGAGCGGCGTCGGAAGTCTTTAACACCTTCTCGCCTTGCAACATTAAAAAAAATTAGTTTATGTTTGTAGATGTGTGCTTAAGCAACTACTTCACGTGCAACACATGCACGCTCCATCATCAATATTGGTGACCCGGATGTGATTCGCTTATTAATTGAATTAACAAGCATGGTGTCAGTGCGTACAAGCAAACATGAATAGATCACACTCGATTACCGAACACAACCGCTGTCAAAACGCTGGCGTGAGCAAGCGTGCCAGCAGCAGCGAGCGAAGGTTCTTGCGGTCTATCGCTTCAACAGAAACTGAGCGTCGAAAGCACAGCGCATACAAAGGTAGGAGCCGTGCTGCAGATCGCTTTCAGGATACGATGCGCGCGACCACCCGCCGCCGCGCCAAGTACAAGTTGCTCGCAGAGCAGAAGCCGCCCGCCCTCGCTCCCGCGCTTCCTTCCCGCTTTCCTCCTTTCCCTTGCATGATTTCATTTCCCCTTGCGCATTTCCCTCGCGCGTTTTCACTCGCACATACAGCATATGGCGCGTGGCGACGATCTCATCGCCGTTGGCCTTTATATGGAACCTCACGGCGACGGCGACGACGACAGCAGAAATCCGCTTGGAGTGTCCATATAATTGCCATTGCAATAAAATAACTATTATAACAGCCGCACGACACGTTCAAACACTCGATCAAAAATTTCTCTGCAAGGGCTTCATTTGATCCACATGGATTTAACTAATGACTTGCCACAGTGTGCTCAAATTTTACTTAAGTTTGTTTCGCTGATATTGCTTGTTATGCCAAGGCCGGGGGCTAAAATTTGCATCGTTCGTAACGCACACTCGTAACGCTCCGGAGCGGTATAATTTATTGCAGAGGCTGAAATTCCGCCAGCCACTTCGAAATATGCCTACACATGACCTGTGACGTTACCATATTTTATCACATATGAAGTTATTGTAGCGTAAACTTCTCTCGAGATACACGGAAACATAGCGTAAAATTGCCATAATACACTTTTGAGTGCATGTTTAACGATGTCTTTACAAAAGCTGTATTTAGTTCACGCGCATTATTCTTCACGCACACATTTGACACAGTAGTCGCCACATTTTTACGTATGACGGGGTTGTGTGTTAAATACGCGTGGCTCGTAAAATCCACTCTTAACGCTCAGGGGCAGTTGCATAAATTAATAATTAGAAACGCCGCAATTAACTCACATACTTCGATCTTTGCCTGCACGTTAACCATGAACATTGCTACACATTCCCCAGTTCAACAAAGACAGCAGGAAAACCAAGTACAAGTCTCGCATAATGCATCAAAACAGGAAGGAACAAGGGTTCAGCAATTATTCGCAAAACTTTTATTTGATCTGCAAATGTTGGTGCTTCGTCACAGATCTAACATGCCCCCCTCCTACCCCAACGCCCCAATTTCATCGAATGTGAGCTCGGTGTCATGTACAGTTCTTTTATGCCTCTAGAAAAAATTGCAGGTAACAAGAGCCTAACACTCTAGAACGCTGGATTAAGTAATGTTCTACTTAAACTGTAGTTTACCTGCGAAGACCGAACGTTTAGTTACGTCACCTACAATATGCCTCCTCTTCAATGAAATATAAACGTGCCTCGATTATTTCACCGAGGAAACCGGGAAAGCTGGCTAGCAGCGTCACATAATGCATGAAAATTACAAGGAAAGATTATTTAGAAAATATTTTGAAAGCAACATATTTTACCTATGCTTTTAAATAGTGTGGTAGACGTCACCTTAAACAAGGCCATTCATTTTCTCTAAATATTAAATGGCTGTCGTTTTTGATCCTTTGAACACCACCAGTGTAGGCTTCTTTAAGTCACGATGCCCTGGTGAAAGGGTTGCAGAATACGTGACCGCTGGTCATATTTGCTGCTGATAGGCACCTCGTCCTTCTTTTGTCGCGATATGGAAGTGACAGCGGTGTGGTGCGCTATCAATTCCATATCGCGAAGTGAATATGTGTATGAATGCTCGAGCACGAAAACTTGCCACAGCTGCCGCAGCTGCAGCTTGGCAATGCTGGTTTTATATGAACACATAGGCATGTGTTCCCACTAAGTACGTGCTTAAGCCGTGTGCTACCTTTTTTCCTACACTAGACGCATGTCTCGTTTATCACTATGCGGCGTTACAAAAACAATACGGTACTATGATAAACCTTATTGCAGGTGCTCTTTTAGTTGTAGCAATATTGCAGCCACCGCCTTGAAACGACTGTTTTTATTACAGAGAAAAACGATATTCTCATTGTGAATGAGTACGGGATCAGCTATAAAGTTCTCCTTAAGATGCGTCATTGTACATGTGTTGTGATTTCGCGGTTACCTTGCTGGCACATGCACTAAAAATATGTCAAATTGTAGAAAGTAGCATGCTTGCTTGTAGAAGCTTTCAATGTTTATTTGAAATGAGCATAGTCAAAACGTCAATGCGAATTTGTCTCGCGCCCACACAGTGATTTAAAACATGCACAGACAGAATTACGGAAATTATTTAAAGCATGCGTTATATTAGTTTTATAGTGTCAATGCCATAAGAAAGTCAATAGAAAACATGTAGAGGATCTAAAGACGAGAAAAGAAAACCAACTAAGCGTACGTTTGCCGCTCGTAGTGCAGTTTTCGTTACAAATGAGTTACAAATGAGTACATTTCTGGCATAGCTATTTCTATTTCACAGCACAAAAGTTGGTAGCCGTTGCATTGCCTCACACCTTACTATTTAATACAATTTCTACGCTTTGTGCAAAGTGAGTGAGTGAGTGAGTGAACTTTATTGGGTCCACAATAGACGCGAGTAAACTCGACGTCACCTGGCTAGGCCCACTCGGGGACCATCAGAGTAGAAAATTCGTGTAGCCAATACAGACATTTTTCGGAGAACAAATCTGTAGCGTTAAGACTATGACTAAAAGGGCTGAGTAGACGGGGCCGAATACTTTCATATCTGCTTTTCTTGAGTTATCGCAATAGAAAAGAAGAATAGGCAGAATTGTCATCGTTAGTGACAGCAAGTGGAAGAAAAGAAAATATGGGCTCCGGTCTACTCGTTTAAAAAATTTAGGTGAGTCTAGCGTGCACTATTCTGTGACCAAAGATGTTCATTTCAAAGAAACGTTCACTGTGTCCTCTGCCTAATCTTAATAAAAGCTTCACGCAGAAATACATGTTTTTCTGATTTCTCTTGATCGTGTTTATGGCTCTTACGTCTCAGGTGGATATTTTGTGGGCGAGTTGGCATTAATATGCATCAGGCAAGCAGCGTGAATTAATTTAATATCAAGGAAAGCAAGACGCACACTGCGGCGACTGCCAAGTGAGGTTTCTATTGAAAACACAAATATGGATCGACCAAACACGTACCGAAAAAGTTAACAGTGAGT
The DNA here is from genome assembly GCF_013339745.2 of Dermacentor silvarum. Taxonomy (NCBI): domain Eukaryota; kingdom Metazoa; phylum Arthropoda; class Arachnida; order Ixodida; family Ixodidae; genus Dermacentor; species Dermacentor silvarum. The sequence continues at coordinate 105,755,247 of NC_051160.1, read as the reverse complement.
GAGGGCCAATAGACACCTGATAATGGTGCGCATCCAGGTACATTATCTTACAAGTATGCGACTGAAATGCAATCGCATACAATCCGACCGATGATTTAGTGACAGTTGACCGGACCTGTTTATTAAAAAAAAACGCTTCTGCAATCTCACATGCCGTCTTTGTACATTTGGCAAGCGAGACGTTACGGCTTTGTCAGGGTCGAGCATGCACGTAGAGGACAGAAGTTAATGGACTGTTAACTTGTTAAGTACTACATGCAAGTGGACCATGAACGAGTACATTTAAAGACAAGTGCGGTGTTTGTTGAGAAACCTTTCTGAAGATTTTGCCTGTGTATTTAGCCTCAAGAAATATAGTTGGGAGGGGAGAAATGTTAACAGGAAAGTCGTATGGATAGGTCCTAGAGTTGCATTGGTTCGTAGTGATATTTATTGCAGTGCTGTAGACAGTTACCTCAAAACTACCATGGATTATACTGCTGTCAAAACACGCAGGGAAGTTTGTTTCGATCGACGCCATTAGGTGTATTGAGTCCGTGGTAAATATTCGTACGATGGTCGAGGAAAAAGTTTCGGGAGTCAAGTTCACGTTTGAAGACCGTAGTAAAAAATGTATGCATTTTTAGACGTCACTTTGTAATTAGAGGGCTGACACTTGCTGGATTATGCTCCACGATCTGTATAGGCTATGCTTGAATTCCACTTGGATCACTCCAAGATAGTATATGACGCCATAGCGATTCCTGTCTGGATGCCGCCTTGAAGTCCTTCCCTCACCAGATAGAGCAAAGGTTCGCCAGGCTCCTACAGCGATTAATGTAGCCATGGCATCCGGAGGAAAGTTTGGCTTTTCTGAGGGAAAGGGCCCAGCGAAGGGTAATAATGGAAGGTAAAGGCTTAGTGCCGGAAAAAATCCTGAAAATGTGCATGCTGTGAGCGTTATGTATATGCTCGTTGTATCGCACCGTCTTAAGAAACTTGAGGTGAGGTATGGCGTCAATGTTCTATTTTTGGCAAAGAACAAGCTGACAAAACTATGTGGTGCTGCGAACTGAATGGTGAAGGGTGGCGCGTAAAGCCAGCTTGGTTGCACTGTTAGGCACCGTGGAAATAAGGTCACATGTAATGCAGGCGTCGTTGATGTCATCCGCTTATGCTACGGGAAATGCAACGTTGGTCAGAGTGGTAACTGTTCGAATGATAGGCTAATGGCCCGTAAAGCTTCTCTGCAAGGTAAGCCGTTATCTAACCTATCTTTGTAATGTAAATAGTGCTGCTTTGGCCTGTGTTTTCTCACACAAAGGTGCTTTATAGGTACAATGACAAAGTGGCACGTAGCATTGAAGAACGTTTTTTTTTACAGACAAGTCGGCTCACGTTTGTGTCGTTAAACCATCAGCCACATTGCAAGAATATAAAACAGAGTATCTGGATATGCAACATGAAGTTGTGTTCTCTAGCCTTTCACTGTTGCCGTTGCATTTTCTTGCAGATGTTCGTTTTAATATGTATTGATGTGATTTCAGTTAACAACTTCGTTGAGAGTAAGTGCAGCATTTGCCTTTGTTTCCTTCATAGTGCAGTGTTTCATGTGATCTTGATTTTATAGTTCGAGGTTCGTTACCTTAGATTATTTAGCTGCAGTAGCAGGTCAATATACTTCATGATCTGGTTTACCTATAAGATTGGACACCCAGCAGGCAGTCAATACGTGGCCTTGATATACATTTAAAACAATCATACAGTATAATTTTGCTTTTCCGTGCTTTTTGAATTCTGGGGAACATATTGCGTTGAGGGCACTAGAGAATACGATACTGAATACGATAGACCTTCAATGATTATGTTTTTATGCACTTTATTACTTTCACAATAGAAATTAACCTGGCTAAAAGCCTATCGGCCTTTTTATAAAGAAGAATGTAGAAGTGTTATAACACATGCTTTTAACTTACGATACTTCACAAGTACCTTTCGGCTAATATATCACAAACAGAACGATGGTCTAGTGAGACATTTTTAAGTAATTTCTGGTCTTGCGATAATGTGGCTTCGAAGCAGAATGAATGACTGAACCGCGAGAATATTTTTATTTTGAAAAAATTCTGTTAAATAGCTGCCGTTTTTCAAGCTATTATTGCTGAAATTTCCAGAAAGAAAATATTTGACGAGATATGTGCCGCACTTGTGAATCCAACAGCCAGATGGTGAACTGGGCACAGATCATTAAGCACACAATTCAATGAAACTACGGGAACACGAGCATATTTGAAGTACGAACTCAAAAGGCAGAAATATTGGTTCTTGAAATGCGATATTACTGCTCAGCTAAATTGAATAGCAATAATGGGTTTTACAATCGTCATCCTAAGGAACTGGAAACTACCCTTAGCAGATGGTTATGTGCAAAAGATTTCCCATAAATGTTTGCATTCATAGCTTGCACTCATCATTCTTCCAAGAAATTACAATATAAGATTTCTTGGCATGAAAAAAAATGGTAATCCGCCCGACTGTTGCGCGAATCTGCCGTGGAAACCCAAGGGTTGCGGGCAAGGCCGGCACCCATCTATGTCTTCAAATACGCTTGCCTTTCCCTGTTTGCAGGTATCGTTTATAACCTGCGCAACACATGCAGCGATGCCGCCGGTAACACTTTTGCGCGAGACACGATCAACGAGTGAACGCTATTTTGGAGTACCACCGGTGGAAACAAACTTAACCATCGAATGCAGCCCCGTCTTGGATACGTGGCCCAGTCACCCATTCCGGAATGTCTAATCCTGCCCTTCATGCGACCATCACGGATTCAGCTGCGGGCACTGCCGACACCAAATCATGTCTTCAAGTTCGCTTGTCATTGCCTGTTTGCGGGTACCGTTGACAACCTGCACCACAAATTCAGCAATGCCACCGGCGACACTTGTGCGCGAGCAAACGTAAATGAGCGAACGCTATTATGGAGTACCATCGCTGGGAACAAACTCTTCACCATCGAATACAGCCCCCGCCTTGAATCTTGTAGTCAGGCAGAATCATCTAGTCAGGCAGTACCTGTTGGTACGAATATTTTATTTTCATCTGATACGAGACGTTATACATGAGTTTCCCGACTAAAAATGGAGGCCAGACTTTCCAATTTCATTTGTGTTCTTTCTGATGTTCCAATTCTTGCGATTATCATATACCAAAAAGTTGCTGTTCTTGCAGCGTTTGGTAAACCGTTGTTGTGGGTCGCCAGTTTTACAGAACTTTTTGACCTCCTCTTCGCAGCTTTTTCGCATTACTGACGCACCGTAAGATTCTATGAGGCTCTGTTGCCAGATATGGATCTGCCAATGACGTTTACCTGCAATAAAAATTAAAGCACGTGATTTTTGAACAGTATTGACACTACACAAATGCAACCTCAGAGTGTATCGGTGCTATACTACAAGCGCTTTTATGGAATTTTAGTATTAATACTTCTTATGATAATTTCTTTTTTATTGCGAAATATTTGTACGATGATGCGAAAAACTCCAAAGGAAGATCACCTTTGCTTAAGACCGAAGCCACCGTTATTCGAGAAGAACACGAGCGGCGTCCGTACATTAGCAGTCCAGGGCTGGCTGTGGGCCTGCCTCGGACTGTATGTGCACTGACTGTAATCTTGACTGTATGTCCAGGGCTGGTCCACCGGCTGTATGCCGTTCCTTCTGATTGCGGACTCATCCGATTGCCGTTATTTTTGTCGGTGGCGACGCATTTGCAGATAGTGCCACTGTATGCAAAGTAGCTCAGAGTGTTGCGGAAGCGCTGTTGTCGAAGCTGTGGAGAAGTGCAGAGCGGAGCCACGCGAGTGGTTTGTAAGGTGAAGCATGGGCATGAGGATGAGTTCGACACTTTCATGTTTTGTCGTTGCTTTATTAGGTCCTTTGTTACTTGGGAGAGCTTACCTACTGGTTGCCTTGGTGCCTTACCTCCAACTTCAATTGCTTCTTCTGAGATCAGCCTAGTTACGGTTTCATTCATTACTTCTATGTTCTTCACCTTTCTGTTCTAAAGCTGCATATTTGTTTGCGAGCACCAGCCTAATTGTCCCATTTTTACCCTCAGTGCGGCTAGGTTGGCCTGTTTCGTCTTCACTAATTTTACTATTTTCTCTTCAAATCGATAGAAATCCTAGACCTCACTAACCTGTGATTACCTAATACCTTACCTTTCACTTCTACATCCTGCGCTATGCCGGGATCGGAAGAGAATGAAATGTATTATGTTCCTTGTTTCTCCATGAGGGCTTTTCCAAGTCCACTTCCTGTTGGTACGCTTTCTGCAGAAGGTATTCATTATTCGGAGCCTATTCCTTTCCGCAAATTCTACCAGCATGTCTCCTCTAGTGCTTCTAGATTCGATGCCGTAGTTGCCGATTGCTTGCTCACCAGCGTGCTTTTTCCCCACTTCTGCATTTAAGTCACCCATGACTACACTACACTGAGTTTGACACCTTCTCATTGCTAATTCAACATCTTCATAGAACTGTTCTATTTCTTCATCATCGAGACTGGAGGTTGGGGCGTAGGCTTGCACTACCTTCATTCTATACCTCCGATTCAGCTTTATTGCGATGGGTGCTACTCGCATTAATGCTGTAGAATTCTCCAACGTAGCCCGCCATGTCCTGATAGACTAAAGGTACTACCCTGTATTCTCTTCCATCTGGAAGACCTCTGCAGCAGAGGACGTGGCCGTTAGTCAGCCCTAGTTAAGCCTCGCCAGTTCTTCTAACCTCACTAAGGCCAGTAATATACTAGGCAATGACTGATAATTCCTCAAATAGCCCTGGTGCGCGTGTTGGACGTTGCCAGGTTCAGTTTCCTGTGGCGGCCTGTCCTGACCCAGAGATTCTTAGCACCTTCTGCCGCGTCGCAGGTCTGACCGCCGCCTTGGTCAGGGGCTCCGCAGCCGCTGGAGTCATAATGGGAGGTAGTGGCCGAATACTGCACCAGGGAGGCAATTTCCTGTTCGCGTGAGAGAGTAACTTTTTTGAAGCTTAGTCAGCCTTCCTAATTTAGTTGCACCCGGACTAGTGTAGCCCCACAAGCTCTCGGCATTATTTTTTGCCGGTGTGAGGCGCCAGTCGATGCCTCAAAATGCAGTGGACTGGAGGAGGATTCGAACTTACGACCTTTAGATTAGACTCCCGGTGTTCTACCTCTGCTCAATGCCACCATGCATAAACAGTTTTTTCTCATTATTTATTGATATGGAAAAGGCATATGACATCATGTGGCGTTTTAGAATTCCCCGTGATCTGGCTGAAATGGCAATCTGAGGCAATTTGCTGAATGCCATCCAAAGTTGCCTGTCTAACCATACGTTTGTGTGACACTAGGCGATGTCTTATGTAGTCCATTTGTACAGGAGACCGGTGTACCTTAAGGTGGTGTGCTAAGCGGTACCCTCCTCGTCGTAAAGATGAACTCTCTGCATACTGTAATACCGCGTACAATGTTTTATTCTGTGTATGTAGATGATGTGCAAAACGGTTACAGATCTTGTAATCTTGCTATCTGCGAGCGCCAAGTACAGATTGGGCTAATAAATGGTCGAAGTGAGCAGACGGGAATAGATTGAAGCGAAATCCCCGGAAAAGTATGCGTGTCCTTTCCTCAAATAAGAGAGGTATACAACTACATCCTGTTATTGATGTTAATGAAGAACGACGATCTGTGAGCCATCAAAGTAATTTTTAGGCCTCACTTTAGGCTCTAAGTTAACTTTTAACACAGTTGAAATATCTGAAAGCGAAGTGCCTTAGGACAATGAATGAATCCACTGAAGCTATTGTGCCGCCCGCCTTGGGGAAGTGACAGAAGGTTGAGCTTTTACAAAAGTCTCATACCATCCCACCTTGACTACGGAGCGATAGTTTATA
>NC_051160.1:105656530-105749230 GCF_013339745.2 Dermacentor silvarum | reverse complement strand
ATTGAAAGCCCAAGCAGATCAATTATATTGGCTTGACACATTACAAGTGCTTCATTATTAAATCTATTAAGCTGTTTCTACCGCACAGCGACGTTCATGACCGTGACCACGGCGACGGCGACGGCAGAAATGCGCTTCGAATGTGCATATAATTGCTATCGCAATAAAATGAAAAGGGACACTAAACGAATATGTACCGTCCTGCTACGTGGAACAATTAGGTTTCTGAAATTACGAATTGGTTGTTCGTAGCAAGAGCACAGCTTCTGAAAGCCAGAAAAACGAAAATAGAAAATCTGAGATGCACTTCAGTGCTTTGCGCTGCGAAAACCGCGTCACCTAATTCAAAAACATGGTACTTCTCATGCGACGTCACCACTGACTGTTCCAAACGGAGCTGCAACAAGGGAGGTCACGCGAGCAATTTTAGAGCACGGAACACACTTTTCTAACGAATAGAAACGGGCATAAGGAATTTCGTTTGAGTGAAAGCACCCGAATCGTCAAATGAGCGAATTCTGCGGTGTATCGGAACATGCTGCCGTCCTATGTTTCCTGCAGGTACTCGGGATTTCATATTCCACTTTTTTTTACACTGCGTTCATGCATATTTTTGCGAGATGGTGCAGCATTCCGCCTGTCTCTCATTGTGCATTATAATACACAAACTGGACAGCATTCAGGGAGGAGAAAAGTAGGCTGTAAATGTAGGTTGTGTAGGCTGTGAGTTCCTGCGAAATATTGCGCTCGCACTATATTGAGCTTGCACTGGAGGTGCAATGCTAAACAGACAGCGGAGCCGATGGGCACCTACCTAGTCCTGGCTTTTGGGCTAGGCTAAGCACTACCAAGTCATCCTGAGCATTTTCTGAAATTTACTAATTATTGATCGATTATCGATTAGCTTTAGATTGACTATTGATTGAACATCGCAAGGTATTCGCCACGTATTTGAGCTAGGCTAAGCATTACCAAGTCACCCCCAGCATTTTTCGGAATTTATGGATTATTGATCGATTATCGATTAGTTATTGATTGGCTATCGCGAAGTATTGGCCACGTATTTGGGCTAGGCTACGCACTACCAAGTCATCCTCAGCATTTTTCGGAAGTTTCTGAATTACCTATTGATTGGCTATCGATGACTGGCTAAGCTTAAGTAGTCCCAACAATGCTTACCTAGACTTAGCCTGGCTCAGCTTCGCTAGTTCACAGGGTGTGTGTCATTGCGCTTGGACCCTTTTATTGCGATAGCAATTATATGGACACTTCAACCGGATTTCTACCGTCGGCGTCGCCGTCGCCTTGAGGTTCCGTATAGATAAAATCTTCGCCGCGCGCCGTATGCCCGAGCGGAAGCGTGCGCGGACGCGGGCTATCACGGAGAGCGAACGCGCTCAATATCCCACGCGCAAGCAAGGAAGCGGGAAGCCAGCGCCGGAGGGAGCGGGGGGGGGGGGGGGGCGCACTTATAGTCTGCCAACAACCGTGCTCGTCGCTCGCACGCACCGTCTCTTATCTCCATACGGCTCCGACCTTTATGCGCTGTGCATTCGCCGCTCAGTTTCCGTTGAAGCGATAGACCGCACGTACCTTCGCCCGCTGCGGCGTATACGCCTGCTGCCAGCGTTTTGACAGTCGTTGTCTGCAGTCATTCAGTGTGATCTATTCATGTTTGTTTGTGAGCGCTCACACCACGCTTGTTCATTCAGTTAGTAATAGTCGGGCCACATTTTCCAACGCACGCTACACATGCAATGCTGCCCGGATCGGCAGTGCAGCGCTACAGGTGTGTCCCTTCGCACGTGCTGCCCACGGGAAGCGCTTCTCATCAGCACCACCGTTTCACACGCGCTTTCTCGTGGTCATCGAGTCTCTCTTCAGGTCGGTCTACTTAAGCCGCAGCACACCTGCTTACTTAATCAGCTCATGTTTGCTACAATTCATATTGCTACCAAAGCCGCTCACCTTACTTCGTATGACATTCCTGTGTTGCTATCGCATTCATTGCTTCGCCCATAGGGATAAACTGTGACATTTTTTGCACTACCGCAAGGATCGGCCCACATTTTCGGTTCCAATGTTACGGACTAATGCTCGGCTTAAACATATCCGCAGTTAAAACTGCACACTTGTAGACCGTATCACACCTGATGAACACATGTTTGAGTTTGATAGAATGGTTCAGTGTGCTCTCTCAAACACTACACCTCCCGCTCAGATTGGCATACGTACTGGCGAGTTACGACTCTGTATGCTGAGCGAGAGGCTAAATTTATCTCCGATTGCGTCATGAGGGGCACAAAAATGGCGCCATCTGCGCATACAACACACTCATGATCGAGTAATGGCGTTTTGCGTCTACACAACAGTACTAATGTAAAGCACATGGCTAGTACGGTCGCAAATATTTAGCGATAGTACTATAATACGTTTCAGGAAGCGACTCCCTCTCTCTGAGTTAAGAGACATTTGACTTCAAAACAAAGTCCAGTTAATGAAACAATTTATTACCATGAGCATTGACGCGGCGACACTTCCAAAGCTGAAATGCAGCTGGATATCGTCAAGCTAGGCATTTCTAGATCACGATAGTTTTACAAGAAACCTATGCCGTTTTACTTAAAATATTTGTGGAGCGCATGCAATGAACATAAAATGTTTGATGCAGTTACGGAATATTTCCTCAGTAGAGATTCCTTTTTTTGCGGACTATGAAAAAAAGGTGGAAGATATAACTTTTTCTTCTTATTTGCTCTACAAGATGACACTGCGGAGTTGCGGGTCTCTGCGCTCGCGATGACGACAGCGCTGTTTGTTTGGTCAGTAATGGCTAATAAATTTTAGACTGATAAATTATAGGGACACAAAAGGAAATTATTTAGTGATGGGATGTTAAAGGAATACGCTTCTGCATTAACAAACTCATGATTTCCAGTGAGCACAGAGTTTCTGTAAACGAGAAAGTATGATAATTAAAATGGGAGATACGCCAGCTATTTTGGACTACGGTACCACTGATGTGGCGTCAGCACTGGCTGATTAATCAACAGTGGCAGAGAAGGAGGTCACGTGAACATTGCGTCAATTTGTAATTTCCGCGCGCACGACTTAACTTTAGGAGCAGCTGCAGGACCATCGGGCGCAAATGTTCTACCTACAAAAGTCGTGTACTGGCAAACAGAAAACGAAGACATATACTTCTATGATAATATTCTATCGAACGGAACAGACTCAATATTTTCTTTTAGTGCCTCTTTAAGCTTCCGTTTCCCCATCATCCGAAGTTTGGCAACCATACCTAGTAAAATAATCTATTTATTGTTTTATTTGTTTCTTTAGCATACCCTCCAGCGATAAGGAATTGTAGAGGGGAGTGGGTTACATTATATAAAAAAGTAACAATAACAGAATAACAATAACAATAACAAAACATAAACTAGAGCGATGGCCGACATGTTATAACCAAAACTGGGTCACTCGCCTTCGTTCATGCCCGTCCATCATGCGCGATTTCACGGGGAGTGAACGCGCGGCGGAGAACAAACGCGCGTTCTGCGCCGTGCTCCCTTAAGGGCTACAGAAGTAAGCGTCTCTTTTCTCCTTTACAATCACCATATATGTAGAGTAAACGCGCCTTCTTCCGACGCGCGAGAGGCCGTGGGGAAGGGGAGGCGACGTTTAGCTGCGGCACCAAGTGCCTATTTGTATCAGAGGCTCCGGCAACAGTCACCAACGCCGCACGCATTTTGAGCGAAGGCGGGCAAAACGCCGACGGCGTCGACAACAGTTCTGCGTGTTGCCGGTGCTGCTGCATGTCCAAGTTTATACAGCTGATAAAGCTAATATCATTACTCCGTATAGCTCTCTACAAATTTGCTATCGCAATTGATGCTTCGCCTTTCAGGTGAAACTGCGACAACTTTTTTTTCACCTCTTTCTCTTACTACGCGTGTGCATTTCATTGCGATAGCCATTATATGGACGCTCCAAGCGCATTTCTGCCGTCGCCGTCACCGCCGCCGTCGCCTTGAGGTTGAGTTTAAAGTCCAACGGCGATAAAATCGTTACCACACGCTGTATGCTATATGTGCGAGTGAAGGTACGCGAGGGACGCGCACTTTCACGGAGAGCGAACGCACGGCGGAGAGCAAACGCAACGTCTTCCGTCGTGCGAAAGGCCGTGGAGGGATGGGAGGGAGGGAGGGGAGACGACGTTCAGCTGCGGCACCAAATGCGTATCATGCGGCCGGACGCAAGGATGATGATAAGTGGTTCTTGAGGGAAAGGGAAAGGTTGGCGCTATCACGCAAGGAAAACTGGCGACACAATCTCCCACGTGAAAGAAGGAAAGCGGGAAAGCAGTGCAGGGGGGAGGGGGCGCGGATGCTCATCTCCCACCACTTGCGTACTTCAATATCAAAAAAAGTTGTCGCAGTTTCACCTGAAAGGCGAAGCATCAATTGCGATAGCAAACTTGTAGAGAGCTATACGGAGTAATGATATTAGCTTTATCAGCTGTATAAACTTGGACATGCAGCAGCATCGGCAGCACGCAGAACTGTTGTCGACGCCGTCGGCGTTTTGCCCGCGTTCGCTCAAAATGCGTGCGGCGTTGGTGACTGTTGCCGGAGCCTCTGATATAAATAGGCACTTGGTGCCGCAGCTAAACGTCGCCTCCATTCCCTCCCCCTCCCCCACGGCCTCTCGCGCGTTGGAAGAAGGTGCGTTTGCTCTACATATATGGTGATTGTAAAGGAGAAAAGAGACGCCTACTTCTGCAGCCCTTAAGCGAGCACGGCGCAGAACGCGCGTTTGTTCTCCGCCGTGCGTTCACTCCCCGTGAAAGACGCGCCCCTCGCGCCCTTTCACTCGCACATACAGCGTTCGGCGCGCTGAGCCGTGCTCCCTCAAGGGCTGCAGAAGATAGCGCCAACCTTTCCCTTTCCCTCAAGAACCACTTACCACCGGCGACGATTTCTTCTCCAAATGACGTCATACGGAACCTCACGGCGACGGCGACGGCAGAAATCTGCTTTTGAGTTTCCATATAATTGCTATCGCAATAAAAGGGGTCTGACAGAGGGAGTAGCACATGTGACATAAAGGTTATAAACAAGGATAAGGTGACTAAGAAAGGCTGGCCAACGTTTCGATAGGAGGACCCATCTTCGTCAAAGGCGACCTCACCATCCTCGGCAGGTAGTTTTAACGGATTAGTAGAGTGACGCCACGCCATCGATGTCGGTGGCGGCTGGCTGTAAAGGGAGAGCCTGAAAAGAAAATCAGCGTTTTGGTTTGATCGCGTTCAAGCTTGGTTTCTAAAACGAGGGGATACGAGCGGTCGAGCAGCAAAGAGGCAGGAAAGAATTGCTGCGGTTTAGCTTTGGTTAACCCTGGTTGATAGCGGAAGCTTCACTGGCCTGGCTAGGCCCATTGTCGAGCTGTGGCCGAGGTGTGATTTCGGAATGATATACAGACATGTTTGTAATGAATACAGTGTTTATTCATCTTTTTTATGCCCATGAAGACACTGCGGTGATCAGTAAAGTAGTGAGACTTGATTGCAACTCGCAGCCGGGCTCAACTCTACTCGGGCAACTGTAGCAATCTCTTATTTCAGGGCTCCGTAAAGGCCTAAATATAGTCCGACGTAGCGTGAACGCACGCACATGTTATGTGACGTTGGCGAGAACAACAGCGGCTATAGTTCGACCGATGGTTCGACGTACTTACTGCGCCAACGTAACCGGACGCGCGGCAATGCGCCCCAACGCGCCCGGCGTCTACTTAACCGGACGCGCTGCTAATGCGCTCCAACGCTCCCGGCGTCTACTTAACCGGACGCCCTGCCAATGCGCTCCGACGCGCCTGGCGTCTGATGACGCTCGCCCACGTGCCGATGGACTACAAATGCGCCTTAATGCTCTCTATTGTGGTTTGACCTCTAGCTCTCAAGGTGAAAACTGTTGAGTCGCCGACGGCTGCCCGAGGTAGCTTTCGCTTCAAAAAACGACATAGGAGGGTGTTGGGGGAGCGAGTTAGGGAGCGTTCAGAGGTGTCGTAGGCGGCGTGCGTTTAGTGTCTTTGAAGAGCCGGTCAGCCGGTCAGTGTGCGAGTAACCACACGAGTTGAAAGAATGACTTGAGTGGCGTAGCAGCAATGCGTCGGGTAATATTGAAAGTGTTAAGATGGCGACACGGAATCTAGAGGGGCACGGGGGGGGGGGGGGTAGTTGTTAGGCAGCAGCTCGGTCTTTCAAGGGACGTTAGCCTCAGTAGTTCGCCGTAGGCGTCGTCACATCGGTATACAGTACGGGCGGGAACCTGGGTGGTCGAGGCACCGAAAGAGGTATCCTGGCGTCTGGGACTATGGAATGTGTCGGTGTGGATCTTTAAAAGAAAGGAAAAGAGAAGAAAACGTAAGGAAGAAAAAAAAAACACGGCACAAATAATAGTAAGATGACAACAGAAAAAGATAAAATGAAAACAGTGAGTGGCCAGGTGTACGTGCGCAAAGCGCTCATATGGTTGATGTATGCACAGAAGCGTGGAAGAGAATAATAAATTAATTGGTAGGGAAACGAAATATAGCAGTCAATTGTTAATGGTATAATAATTTCAGGTTCAAGGTACAGCTTTTAGCGATTATAAGTTTCCACGTGCCATATTGATCCCCGTCGGGTGCAGGCATTTAAACTTGTGTATGAGGCATGATTCTGTATATTTCCTCTCGCAAGGTGAACGGAAATTTGTTTGTAGTATATAGAGCCTTGCTTCATCGAATATATGGCCATGTTCATTGAAGTGTCTGGCTACTGCATTTGGTAAAATGTGTTTTGTATCAGCGCGATGGCTGTTCAGTCTTGTGTGAATTTCTTGTCCAGTCTCACCTATGTATTGCTTGTTACAAGCGGCACATTCTAGACAGTAGACTACGTTGCTTGACGCGCAGGTGAAACTCGAATTTACCTTGTGAAGGTAATCCGACGCTGTACTTTTTACTGTAGTAGTAGATTGAATGTGTTGACATGTAGAACACCTGGAGTGGCCACAGGGACCGGATCTTAGCTTCGTCTTTCTCGTCTTTGTAGAAGAATGTCCTTGAAATTACTGTAGGCTACTCTTGGCGGGTCGGGAAAGATCTTATTAAGTTTTAGGTTGCTGGTGAGAATTGTGTAGTACTTACTGAGGATGTTGTTCACGTTGCGAGCGCGTTTGAGAATTTAGTAGTAAGGAGAGACGTTGTCGTCCTTGTGATCTTAGGGCCGGGATTGAGAACCTCGGTTCGATCAAGTTGGGTTGCATCGGTGTAGGCTTTCTGAAGAGCAGTGTTCCGGTAGTTCCTGCTTGCTAGGGTCTCCTTAAGGTGATCAAGTCTGTGTATGTAGTCATGGTTTTCAACGCAAATCTAACGTAGTCGTGTAGCTTGACTTTTAAACATACCTCGTTTGCAGTGTTTGGGATGGTGGCTTGTATATTCAAAATATAATGCAGTTTATCAAAATGTTTCCTATACAGAGTTGACTATAGTGTCCTATTATCAATATATATTGTTGTGTCAGGAAAGTTTATATTCGCTGACATGAAGATTCCGATGTGAATTTTATGGTTGTGTGAAAATAATTTAGGAATGTTACAAATTTATCTAGACTGTCCTGACCATACCCCCATATTATAAATATGTCGTCTATGTATCAGGTATGTATGGGGCTTGTGTGTGCAGCGAGATATGAAATTCGTTTCTAGAGTCCCCATAAATATGTTCGCGTAGGTTGGTGCAAAAGGTGTGCCCATACTTCTCCCGTGTGTTTGTAGGTGGTAGTATCCCTCAAATTCAAAGTAGGTAAATGTCAGAACTAATTCAATAAGAGACGAGTAGGCTTCAATAGAGTGTTGTCCAATGTCTTTGGACAGCGTTTCTTTTATCGAATATAAACAATCAGGGATTGGAATGTTGGTGTACAGGGCCGTGACGTCTAGCGTTGCGAGAATTATGTCATGCGCTAGTGCGCCTTTAGTGCTAATGTCCTCTATAATTCTCTGTAAGTGGGAGGTATCTTGTACAACTGACGGAAGTGTTTTCGGAAAGTCACCAAGCAAGTGGTTAAGAAATGTGGAGAGGCTCTCTGTCGGGGTGTTCTTCGATACTATCGGACGCCCTGGGATATTAGCGGTGTGTAGTTCAGTGGGTAGAATTTTATGAATTTTCGGCAGGAGCTAGAAGGGCGCCCTGCAGTTTGGTCGCTTGGTTTAGCAAATTGCATTCTGTCAGTGTTATCAATTCAGCTACCAGAAGTGATTTCAGCCTATTGGTAACTGTCAGTGTTTATGGTAATGTCGCATCGTTGTCTAGCTTACGGTAATGTTCAGGGTTGTTTAGCTGTCTGTAAGCCTCGCGCTTGTACTTATCTATTGGCCAAATAACTGTACTTCCACCCTTACCTGCTTCCTAATGACAATATCGTTCCGGCAACTAAGATTTGAAATGATACGCCTCTCTTACAAAGTTATGTTTTTAAGTCGCTTAGCTGCCTTGGATTGACTTAAAATTTCGTTAGTTACAGTTTTAATGTACAGATCGAGTTCTACGGCTTGTTCTGGTTCAGGAGTCCAAGTGGATTGGGCTCTAAGTGGTGTCGTCCTGGTGTCTGGTGCGTAGCTGTCTACGAAAAAATGTGTGATACGCATTCGTCGGAAAAATTTCTAAAGATCCTTGTGAAGCTCGAATTCATTGAGCTCACAAACAGTACGACTTGGCAGCGGAGGCGGCAAACAGTACGAACTCTGAACGCTTCTGCTTATTTCTTCAGGCCTTCTCGGAGCTATCGCTGGTCAACGCCTCGGGCTTTCGTCACGGGGGTCTTTGGCGCCTGCGTCCTGAGCGCAGCAGCACTGACAGCGCAATAACGAGTTAACGTGCCGCCACGTGACCCTGTCGTCACCGCCTGGATCCCGTTAAAAGGACCCCCAGACGACTACGGCAGTCACTATGCAGCGGAGGCGGCAAACAGTACGAACTCTGAACGCTTCTGCTTATTTCTTCAGGTTTGAAATTTTCCGATTCTTTTCAGAGTGCCTTGCTAAGTATTTTGCTGCTTCTGCTGCCTCGTTGTGTTGACTGTTTTCTGTTCTGATTTTGGCGTTTGGGCATTATGGCGACTGAAATTGCTGACCTGAAGCGCGAATTTCGCAAAGAATTACGAGAACTGGAGAGCAGCGTGGACTTCATAAACAAAGAATTCGAGGCTCTAAAGAAAGAATGCAGTAAAGTAAAAAAATGAGAATGTGGCACTGAAAGAAACACAACAGGTGCTAGCGCAAGAAATTGAGGCGTTGAAAGGAAAGTGCAGGAAAATGCCATGAAAGTTGCGGCACAAGATCAGGATTCTAGAAACAAAAATATTGAAGTGTAAGGAATTCCGCAGGAGAGGTCCGAGCCTCATAGGCGTACTTGGAAAAGTTGGCGACGTTCTCGGGGAGACCATTAAGAAAGATGACGTTGAAGTCTGCCCCCAAATTCCGGCGCTAAACTCTGACTCTGATCCCAACATAGTTGTGGTTTTCCACAGCAGGGCTAAACGCGATGTAGTCCTTAATAACGCCAGGAAGCACAGGCTCACTACAAGTGAGATCGGATTTTCTGCTAACCAGTCTGTCTACATAAATGAGCACCTCTGCCCGTAGCCGAAGAAGCTGCTAGGCATGGCCATTGCTACAAAAAAAAGAAGTAAACTGGCGTTTCGCATGGGCTAAGAACGGCAAGATTTTCGCACGTCAGACAGACACATCACCTGTCCTGCGTATTTCGTGTGAGTCACACTTGGAAAAAATGCAACGCGCCACCATTGTAAGCTAAACGCGTTTTTTGTTTTGTTTTTTATTGGCGTTATTCTTATCTTTATTTACAAATGGATACACCCGGTGACATTGTAGTACCACACGACTGCAACTACTTAAAGTTCTTGCACTTGAATGCCCAATCTGCAAAGAACAAGTGTGATGAGCTTTCCATGATTTTAAGCAAATTTTCTTTTCAATTTAATGTGATTATGGTAACTGAGACATGGTACAGGCAGGAGAGTGACGTACTTCACCTGCCTGGGTATCAATCCTTTTTCTTAAACAGACCTTCCTGTCACGGAGGCGACGTGCTGCAGTTAGTATCGAATGAGTTTTCTTGCACCTTGATCCCCAAATTCTCTACTATAACGCCAGATTACAAAGTTTTAAGCTTGCAGTACAAAAATTACGTTTTTGTGGTTTTGTATCGCCCACCTGATGGAAAGATCGATAACTTTTTTCTTTCTTTGAAAGCATTCTCAGTTTCGTGTGTCTAAACGACATGAATCTTTCCGTTGGTGGTGATTTCAATGTTAATCTTTTACAAAGCACTTCGCAATCCCAAGCCCTACAACTGCTCCTCCAATCTTTTTACTGTAGGAATGTTATTACAGAACCTACGTGTGTCCCCGCAGGGGCGTCTGCGCAAGCAGGCGTTTGGTGAGTTGCGCCACCACGGACCCGAGCACTCGAGGGTTGGACCCTCCCACGTTTAACCGTGCGTGGCTTAGCCGTGTCCGGGGAAAAGAGGATCCTGGGGGTTGAGCCGATCCCGGGTGTTCGGACCTTTATGGCCCCCCGGCGGAGGCAACACACCCCTTTGGCCTCGGCTTCACGTAGACGGCACCCCCGGACTGACCCATCCGGGGGAAATCGGTAGTTGCCTTTTCCTGTCTCTCTCTCCAATCTTCGTCTTTCTCTCTCGCCTCTTCATCTCTCCTGTCTTCTACTCACTTCCTATTACTTCCGATCTTCTTGGCAGCGAGGGTTAACCCTGTGTGAGTAACCAACCTAGGTTATTTCATATTCGGTTATAGTGGTGACGTACAGCTGGCGTCTGCGGGACCTGTGTTTACAGGCCCTGCAGCGTCCCCTTGTTGGGCTCCATGGTGGGTGGCTGGCGTTGCTGCCGAAAATTCCATATATCCTTATGGCTAGTTCCTTCCCATCACTCCCTGATCGCCGTCTGAAACGAGGGCGCACCGAAGACGTGTTCCAGTTCTTTGGACATCAAAAACAAAACTTTCCACGATTCCATGTAATTCACTCGGAAAAAGCAGGAAAACAAGTACGAACAATCTCCCCTTTTCTAGTCTCTAAATCCCTTACTGATGCTCTTGGGCCAGGTTATAAGGCATCGAGGATGGCCAGTGGTGATCTCCTCTTGGAGCTCCATGATCAGAAGCAATATGAAAAGCTGCCTAATCTAGTCTCCTTTGGGGACATCCAAGTAACTGTAACCCCGCACCGCACCATGAACACCACCCGTGGCGTTGTCTCAGACGACGATTTGTTGGAACTCACTGAAGCTGAACTCTTGGAGGGCTTCAGTGAACAGAATGTTATCAACGTTAAGCGAATTAAGATGAGGCGTGACGGAAAAGAAATCCAGACCAAGCACCTAATACTCACTTTCAATTCAAGCGTTCTGCCCGAGTCCATCGAGGCCGGGTACATCAAACTTCGTGTGAGGCCATACGTGCCAAATCCTCTGAGATGTTTTAAGTGCCAGCGATTTGGGCACAGTTCACAGAACTGCCGAGGGCGGCAAACTTGTGCGAAATGCAGTAATCATGAACATACCTCTGAATCCTGTGAAAACTCTCTTCACTGTGCGAACTGTAATGGGGAGCATGCCGCGTACTCGCGGTCCTGCCCATGGTGGAAGAAAGAAAAGGAAATTGTTACAATTAAAGTAAAACAAAACATTTCATTTAAAGAGGCACGTCGGCAGGTGTCCTACCTGCCAAAAACCAGCTTCGCCGAAGTGGTGCGTCAGGGGGCTGCACCACAACGGCCTTCGGCGGCTGCCTGGCACACGCGTAGTGAGCCAGCAGTGACGCCATCCGCCCCCTTGGCGGGTGCAGCCAGTGCTGCTCCGCCATCCAAAGAGGGCCCATCAACCTCCGGGCTGGTGGGCTCCAAGGCCCCGTCTTTCGAGGCGAGGCTTTCAAGGCAACCACATCGCTCGAAAGAGCGCGTGTCCAGTGCCTCGCAAGAGGCCATGGACACAACACCGAGCGTGAGGGCGCAGTCAGCGCCTAAGGAGCGGCGCGATTCCATCGACCGCTCCAAAAAAGAAAAATCTCGTGTCACGGCGCCTGGAAAGGGCCCGTGAGCTAACTCTATATTCTTGAACACACAGCATAAAAATTTATCAAAATGAACACACAAATCCTACAATGGAATGTGAGAGGACTTCTCCGTAATCTCGATGATATCACAGAACTCCTCCATAAATATACGCCAAAAGTGCTGTGTGTTCAGGAAACACATTTAAAACCTACACAAACAAACTTCCTCAGACAATATGCTATATTCCGTAAAGACCGTGATGATGCTGTTGCCTCGTCCGGAGGTGTAGCAATAATTGCAGATCAATGTGTTGCATGCCAGAATCTCTCTCTTCAGACACCACTGGAGGCGGTGTCTGTGCGAGCAATACTTTTCAACAGGTTGGTAACAATCTGTTGTATTTACGTACCGCCAAACTATAAACTCGGCAAAACGGAATTTTACGCACTAATTGACCAGCTCCCGGAACCATACATAATTGCCGGTGATTTTAATGCCCACAGCACTCTGTGGGGAGACTCCCGGTGTGACGCCCGTGGTCGGCTTATAGAGAACTTTTTATTAACCTCTGGTGCGTGTCTCTTTAACAAAAAAGAGCCCACCTATTATAACCTCCACCATAATTCATTTTCTTCTATAGATCTAGCGATTGGCTCTGCTACCCTCCTGCCTTATATAGAATGGAATGTCATTAAGAATCCATTTAGCAGCGACCACTTCCCTGTGACGTTGACCTTGATAGAGGAACATGACAGTCCTCCCCACGCGCCCCGTTGGAAAATAAAATCAGCTGACTGGAAAGGTTTTAAAGAGTCAACCTACTTATCACCAGATTTTATCAACGATTTTAGTATTGACGACGCAGTAGCATATTTTACTAGTTTTATACTCCACGCAGCTGAAAAATTCATTCCACAAACAAAAGGCCTCTCATGTAAAAGACGGGTTCCCTGGTGGAATGACGAGTGCAGGCTGGCACGAAAGAAACAGAACAAAGCCTGGGGCGCACTGCGTCGCTCCCCGACTGCGGAAAATCTTATGGAATTCAAACTGGCAAAATCCCAGGGACGGCGTACGCGGCGACAGGCAAGGAGGGCTAGCTGGGAGAGGTTCCTCTGTGGCATAACATCCTACACCCAAGAGTCCAAAGTATGGAATGGCCTAAGAAAGCTAAAGGGGCAGGAAATCCACCCATTGCCTTTAGTTGACGACCAAGGGAATACCTTGGAAGACCAGGCCAACGCTCTGGGCGAGCACTTCGAGCGTGTGTCAAGCTCCATGCATTACTCAGAAGCATTCATAAAATATAAACAAGTAGCTGAACTTAAGTCACTGGATCGTAAATGCCGACCAAATGAACCATACAACCGTCCATTTAATATTGCCGAGCTGAGAGCTGCCTTGAGCGTATGCAGGAGCTCTACACCGGGAGCTGATAGAATCATGTATGACATGATCAAAAACTTACACACTGACACGCAGATGACACTTCTGGGCCTTTTCAACTCTATCTGGGCTGCCGGATACATCCCATCCTCATGGAAGCAAGCTATTGTTATTCCAGTTTTGAAGCTGGGTAAAGACCCTTCCTTGGCGGCAAGTTACCGCCCGATAGCTCTCACAAGCTGCCTGTGTAAGCTTTTTGAAAAAATGATTAATCGCCGACTTATACATTTCCTTGAACTGAACGATATGCTTGATCCCTATCAGTGTGGCTTCAGAGAAGGGCGGTCCACAACTGATCATCTTGTGCGAATTGAAGGACATATCCGTGATGCATTTCTACACAAACAGTTTTTCTTGTCGACATTCCTTGATATGGAAAAGGCGTACGACACAACTTGGCGTTACGGAATTTTAAGAGACTTGTCGGGAATGGGCATCCGTGGAAATATGCTAAACGTAATAGAAAGCTATTTGTCTAAACGTACCTTCCGTGTGAAAATCGGCAATGTTCTATCACGTGAATTCATACAGGAAACTGGTGTACCCCAAGGAGGTGTGCTCAGCTGCACACTGTTTATCGTGAAGATGAACACGCTTCGTGCTTCACTACCGCCAGCTATTTTTTATTCTGTCTACGTAGACGACATACAAATAGGTTTCAAATCCTGCAACCTCACAGTCTGTGAGAGACAAGTACAACAGGGCTTGAACAAAGTGTCCAAGTGGGCAGACGAAAACGGATTCAAGGTGAACCCCCACAAAAGCTCTTGTGTTCTTTTCACCAGGAAGAAAGGGCTTGTTGCAGATCCCACTATCGAAATGTATGGACAACGAATACCTGTCAACAAAGAGCACAAGTTCCTAGGCATCATACTTGATTCTAAACTTACTTTCATTCCACATATAAAATATCTCAAGGTGAAATGTCTAAAAACAATGAACTTACTAAAAATTTTATCTCACACATCCTGGGGTAGTGACAGGAAGTGTTTAATGAATCTTCACAAGAGTCTCATTTCATCACGACTGGACTACGGTAGCGTGGTATATCACTCTGCCGCCCCTAGTGCGCTGAAGATGCTGGATCCCGTCCACCATCAAGGTATCCGCCTGGCCACTGGCGCTTTCAGAACAAGTCCCATTGAAAGTTTATACGTCGAATCAAATGAGTGGTCACTCCATCTGCAGAGAACATACACCAGCCTCACATATTTCCTTAAAGTCCGCTCTAATCATCAGCATCCATGTTTTAATACCGTTAACGATATGACGTGTGCTACACTTTTTGGTAATCGTCCCTCTATAAGACAGCCTTTCTCATTGCGTGTCAGGGAGCTTAGCGAAGAAATGGATATCCCAATTCACGACCATCGCTTAATGCCTTCAGCGAAGCTGTTACCACCTTGGGAGTGGCAGGTGGTAGCATGTGATATGTCCTTTGTAGAGGTTACAAAGCACGCTTCAGAGGTTGAAATCCGAATGCATTTCCTAGAATTACAGTCCAAGTACCCGTGCGCAGAATTTTACACAGACGCTTCTAAATCACATGCCGGTGTATCCTATGCAGCCGTCGGCCCGTCCTTCTCGGAATCCGGCGTGCTTCACCAAGAAACAAGTATCTTTACGGCTGAGGCCTACGCAATATTGTCAGCTGTAAAGCATATAAAGAAATCAAAACTTCAAAAAACTATTATATTTACAGACTCTCAAAGCGTCGTAAAAGCCTTGAAGTCACCCTGTAAACAGAAAAACCCTATTCTCATTGAGCTCTATTCTGTTCTTTGTAGAGCATACGCAGCTAACCAACATGTCATTATATGCTGGGTGCCTGGGCATCGAGGCATCGAGGGCAATGTTCTTGCCGACCAAATGGCCACATCAGTCACAACAACCGCTATTAACCCTACAGCTGCTGTTCCTGCAACAGATTTGAAACCTTTCTTGCGAAAGAAACTGCGAAGCCACTGGCAACGCTTGTGGGACGCAGAAACAAGTAATAAGCTTCATTTGATTAAGCCACAGTTAGGCTACTGGCCCTCCGTAACAAAAACACGACGAACTGATGTCCTATTCTGTCGTCTCAGAATAGGACACACCTACGGCACCCACAATTTTCTATTGAATGGTCATGATCCTCCAACCTGTGGTAGATGTGGCGACAGGCTCACCGTCCTCCACGTCCTCCTGGAGTGTCGGGAAGCCGAAAGAGAAAGAAAGAAACACTTTCCTCTAGCATATCGCTATTGTGTCCCTCTGCATCCCGCCATGTTTCTTGGTAAAGAACCACTCTTTAACACCAAAGCAGTCCTCGCATACTTGAAAGATGTTGTGCTACATGTTATTAGCCCAGCAAGTTCGTAGCGCATCCTCTCTCAAGAGGATGTTGCTGTGATAGTGTTTTTACAGCACATGCCTACAAGCTCTTGTGTCTCAAGGGCTCTGTTTAGGCACTTGTGCTTCTGGCCAATTCTTGTACCTTTAATTTTTTGTAACTCGTATCATTCTTTCGCAATGCATTGTTCATGTCCATAGTACACATAATCAATCATTGCCATAATCTTATTACTTATAAGTTTTACGCACTTTACAGCGACTGATTTTAGGCCCCTTTACAGCCATGCCACATCTAATGTTCATGTAATTGACTATTCATATACCACTAAAAGTCATTACCATCGTCTTGGCGCTCTTTGGCCACATCTGGCCCTTGCGCCAATAAACCACAATAATAATCAAACTACGTGTGTGAGTCATGCATCTGAAACGCTACTCGATCTATTCATCACAAACTGTTGTGAAGATGCCACCAAATCGGGAGTGATTGTGGCTGACATGAGCGATCATTTGCCGGTATACATGTTCTGTAGGTTTCATCAGGCTTCAAAACCAGTGCGTCAGTCTCACTCATCTGTTTTCCAGGAAATTAATTACAAAACATTAGACGCTTTCCGGCAAAAAATTTGTAATATTGATTGGAGTTCGGTGCTTCTATGTCAGGACGCGAATGAAGCATATGAAAAATTCATACGCTCCCTTAAGGAAGCATACGAGAACTCCTTTAAATATAAAAGAGTAAAGAAGTCAACTAGAATACGAGAACCATGGCTTAGTAACGAATGCCTTAAGATGATCCGTGAGAAGGATTCACTGTATCATAAGTTTGTCAGAACGAGGAACCCTGATGATTTTGCAGCCTTTAGGAAATACAGGAACTATGTTACAAAATTTGTACGAAATGCTAAAAAGCTGTATTACGAGAACCTGTTTCATGAGGTGAGTAATCGGAGCAGTTTATTATGTCGCGAAATTAAAAAGCTCTTGCATTCCGGGAATGAAAGAAGCTAACGTCGTCAGACTTATACAGGGTGTTTCATTTTAGCTGTACCAAATTTTAAAAAATTGCCTGTGGCAGATAGCACAATTATAATCCTTGATCTAAACTACTCGATGAGGTGGCCATTACTTCCACGAGAAATCAAAACGCCTAATTGAGTAATTAGCATAATTACGCTAGTTAAGTTTTTAATTAATGATTTTACGGCACATCTTTCAATCTACGAATTATAGCTGCTGAGTTCGCAAGGCGTATCCACTTGGAACAAATTCTCAGGACTGAACCAGTTTCAAGATATTAATTTTTAACGTGTCCGACGAAATGTATGGGCGTTCCAGTTAACTTTTTGAGGAAAACGCTGTTTTATGCATTGAAGCACAAAGTTAACTGGGACGCCCATGCATTTCGTCGGACACTTTGAAAATTATCTCGAAACTGGTTTTGTCCTGAGAATTCGTCCCTTGGACAGGACAGGCAGTAGCCTGTCCTGTCCAAGGGACTTGAAAAAGTTATCTGTAAAAGATTAGTCATTTTGTGATAAACATTCCATCATATCAAATAAACAATTTGGGTTCCGTGCGGGAATGTCAAATGAATTGGCTCAGCTAACCCAAAAAGAATTAATTTTAAATGGTTTTGAAAATAAGGAACTAACGCTAGGAATTTTCGTGGACAACTCTAAAGCATTTGATAGGCTAAATCATCAGACTTTGCTTACTAAACTAGAGCATTGTGGGTTTCGGGGCATTTCTTTGAAGCTCTTACAATCTTATCTTAACCACAGAAAACAACTCGTTTCAGTTTCATCAGAAGACTCACGTCTCAGGGAAATTACACAGGGCGTTTCCCAGGGAAGTATACTAGGGTCATTATTATTTAATATATATGTTAACGACAATGTCAACATATCTAATGACGCGAACTTCATAATTTATGTGGACGACACCAGCCTCTTTTTTCAGTCTCGTAATATCGGCGATCTCTCATTGTTGGCAAATCTCACACTGAAAGAATTGGCCGAATGGAGCAAGGTCAACGCTCTCAAATTAAATACAACAAAAACAAAAGCTATTATTTTTGCACCTCCACAAAAGCATCTGAGTGAAGACATACTGTTGCAGGTTGGCTCTGAAGTAATTGAACTTGTTCCCAACGTCAAAACCTTGGGTGTTATATTTAATCAAAAATTAATGTGGAATGAACATGTGGAACTTATTGCATCCCGTTTAGCCAAAGCTTGCGGCGTGCTTTGTAGACTCCGTGAGACGATACCATCTAAAGTTAAGCTGATCCTTTATAATGCCCTATTCTCCTCTCATTTAATGTATTGCCACCTTGTGTGGGGTACCACGTCAAAGCAAAATATCAATAAATTATTACTGCTACAAAAAAAGGCTGCTCGTCATATCGCAAACGCGCCATTCGACGCACATACATCTGAACTATTTTCGAAGTTTAATATCTTTTGTCTACCAAGTTTATATGAAGTTAACCTTACCCTTAAATACCAGAAGTATTTTAAGTATAACAATGAAGCGTTCTTGGGTTTGTGCAACCTAACAAAACCAACAGATATATCCAACAACATTAGGGAAAGAAAGAGATGGCTGCTACCACTCTCCCGTACGAATTATGGATCAAATCGTTTAACCCATGGCGTTCCATCCTTATTAAATAAACTACATGAAAAGGATGTCGATATATTTGAAATTACTAGGAAAACAATACCAGACTTCCTAATTCAAATTGAGTAATTATTTTCATAGCGTTCCTTTGGCTATGAGAAGTCACTACTAGCCTCTTTTAATTAAGTGGTTTTACGTTTTAATAGCATGCAAGAATACTAGTGTTTCTATGCAGTTGTACATCTGTACCTCAACCAGAATTACAAGAACTTTTTTAACACGAAAGTGTTTTATGCCGGGGTCCACCAAGACTTCACTGACACGTCATAGAACATAATACAAAGAAAGAAACCAGAAGAAAAAGTTCCACAAACATGCAAAATTTGGAAATCGAACCCACGACCTCTCGGTCTGCGACGATAGATCGCCGAGCGTTTAACCCATTGCGCCACAAACGCATTTGCAGAGAGCTACACAGACGCGCCTTATATATATATAACACTCCTCCGTGTACCCGCGCTCTTGCTCGGGGCGGTGCCGCCGCCTACGAGCAGAAAAGAGAAGTACTGCATTATGACACTAACGCGCACCGACAGTGAACGCTTCGGTGGTCTCAGCACTACGACGCCTCGATGCCAGCATTCGAAGGGACGCTGGCATCAAGAAGCACTACCAACGCCACCTAGGTGGCGTTCACCGTACTCAGCACAGCGGAGCGTGGCCTCCGCAATTAGCTCTGAAAATGTTTCTGAAGTTGATCGCGGAGGCTGCAATTACGACGCGCTGTACGCGCTGATTTGACTCGGTGACGATTCAGCTACGTGCTTTGTCTTGCGCGTTGTATTAGTGTGTCAGTTACGTGCTTCGTCTTTCGCGTTGTGCTAGCGTGTGCAGCGTAGTGCAGCTTCCATATGCACGACGGTTGCTCATGGTCATCGACGTTGGTAGTCGTGATGGAGGAGACGTGCCACCAGGCGTCAGCGTGGGTGCATCAACGCCTAAGGGCGCTTTAGCCACAAAACACCAATAGACATTATATATCAATGTGCAATAAACATTACACTACTTCTGTGAAGACACGTTTCACTTTCGTGTTCTATACCGATTCCTATATAAGAGGGATCAACCACATGTTTTTTTTTCTTTTTTACCATGTGTACCATTTTCGCATATAGGATGTAACTTGCAAGACAATTATACACACCTTTATTTGTTGTCTGTGTTTTGGTATGTTAATAGAATGTAATATGATAAATTTTAACCCTTCAGCAATCAAAAATAATTATGTATATCTGATATATATTGTATATTCATATATGTCATTTGTACTGACTAAACACACTAGTTTGTAACGCTGATTGTACATTTCACCTCACAGATTTTCACTTATACTCTGTCAGTGATTGTACATTGCACACACTAAAGTATACAAACTTTATTTGATTATGCCCCCGTTGTCATGAATATGGGCAAGAACCTTGTCAAGCTGCAAACAAGCAGCTTTTAGTCCTTGTGCCAGCGTTCATTTTTTGTAAATGAATGAATGCGAAATAAAGATTGATTGATTTATTTATTTATTGTGTTGTTCGTGAAACAAAAGTTTAGGGCCTTGCTAAGTACGCCTATGTCTTCCCTACTTAATGTTTTTGAAATGTCTACAACATTAAAGTGATTTAAATTTGGGGAGACTTCAGACACGTCTGGTATTTGTAGATTCGAGCTCCCTCTAGTTGGCGTGAGGTGGCTGTTTGCCTGGAAGGTTGTTTCTGATTAAAGTTTGCTTTCTTACTTTGTTTTTGAACCAGTTTTTGAGACTGTGCTTCGTGGTTGTGTTCTAAATCTTTCATCTCATCCGGTGTCAGAGCTATGTTATGAAGTCATCAGTTAAAACTTTCTAGTGGTTCTTTGCAGTGTTCCTTTAGTATATTCAAAAGTGAGAGTGAAGCATTGGTAAATGTTTTTTGCCAGTTTGCACGATGGTGTGGTGGGAGGTCTGGTGGTGGTGGAAGGCTATACCAGCTATAATGCTCACACGGGCGGTGCACATTCCTATCACTTGAACAACACCACCATCGGCAACACGTATTGTCGGTGTCGTAGATGGCGTCATAATCTTCTGCAGGTGGCGGCGTAAAGGGGCGCTCATAATAGACAAGTGTGCGCAAGTGTCGATGAGGGCAGTCACAGGAACATTGTCGACTTTTACTTCTAGGAGGCCATGGTGAGTGGGGAGTATGAGTAGAGCATTTGCAGGGGACGATGGCATTGCAGCTTCACCTGGATAAGCTGCAATATCTTTTTTTCCGGCGGCTCGGGTCCAGAGAAGGACGGCGAGGAAAATTGGCGGAGCTGCGGAGAGGGGGATTGGTGGCGTTGTGGTGACGGGGAGGGGAAAAAGCGGCAAACAAGAGAAGGCGTGTCAGAGGGAAGATGCTCATGGGAGGACAACGAGTAGTAACTAGAGGAAGCAGCGGCTGAACGTCTAGAAGTAGTAGGGTGCATAGAGGTAGGGAAGGTCTGGCGAGATGCTTGGGTCCAACGGCGACGGCAATAACGAGCAATGTGCTCGGCCTGATGACAGGAGCAGCCGATCGGCTGATTTTGGGGCGTTCTCCATTTCGTAGGATTGCGGAAGGACAAAGGCGAGGTGTAGGATTGTCGAGCGGGTCCAGAGGAATAAGGCCGAGCGTCAGGACGAGTCATTGGGCATGCACGCTGATGGAAGGCCGAGATTGGCAAACTCCTGCCTGACTACACCTTGAATGGGGACACTGATGGCTGCGATGGGGCACTGGCGTGGTTTGTAAACACGGCGGTTGAATAGGTACAGGACAGCCAGCTTCAATCTCGCGACGAACAATGCGCGTAACGTGGCCATAGGTGGGCGGATGGCGAACGGCGTCACACGATGAAGTTGCAGCCGTATTGGGCAGCCGGGTGAATTTCTCGGTTATACGGCGGCTCTTGGCGTGTTCAAACCGCTGGCACTCTTTGATGATTGTGTCGACGGTATCAACGTTGGCATACACGAGCAAGTTAAAATCATCATCGACGATACCTTTCAGCATATAAGAAACCCTCGTAATGTAAATGTAATGCAAAGTGTAAGCGACGTATAACTCGGAGGATGTCTGTGCACGAGTCACAAGTTGATTCCGCGAAGGAATTCGTCTACCAGTGCCGTCACCGAAAAAAGTAGCGCATCTCCTCTTTGAAAAAGTCCCAGCTTGTAATGTCAGCCTCGTGCATCTTGAACCACAGCCGCGGTGATTGATCGTGGTAAAAAAGCACGTTGGCGAGCATAACGGTTGGGTCACACCTGTAGCTGGCGCTGATCCGTTCCTAAAGGTTGAGCAATTTGTTAAAGTCAACTTCATCCTGGCAGGAAAACACGCCAGGATCACGAGCACGATGCAGGACGATGTAAGTGGGAGCCACGGGACGGGCAGGTGGTGAAAATGATGTGCTTGCTCCGACTGACATGGTCGGAAGCGTGATGAGGCGGCCGTTGCGGACCTCCGTGATGGGTACAGGGGAACAGCCACCCCCTCCACCACAAGGATGTTAGGTAAAACCATAGAGTTTCATACTACTATAACTAGAGGGCAATGTGGCGCTGCGATCGTTCAACTATCATGGGAATGATGGGAAGTACAGGCTACGGATTGGTATTCTGTTGACTGGCGAACTAGTCTACAGGTATTTTTTTGTCAGTTTTGGTTTCGCTAGTTTTGTTCCAAGCGCAGTTGCTACAATCCACAGTGGGGCAGTGCGGCGCAAAACTCTCGAGCTCTCTGTATTTGTTTGGTCGCTCGAAGTAGCGATAGGGTTTCTTTATTCTATGGCGATAGCGTGCTGAGCTAGCGGCTGGACGATGCTTGTGTCGCGGCGTGTTGACGAAGCCCTGACGAGAAAGCGACTGCTGACTGCTTGCATAAAGCATTTTGTTTGCTACATAGTTGCTCTTCTACTGGCTTGACAATCAAATTTGATTGAGGGCTTCATTGCACATTACTCGTTTATGTGTTCATTGAAATGGTTGTTTCAGGACATTTGAGAACACAAACTTACTTGTGGTAGGAAAGGTTGCTGCTTCCTGGCTGTAGTCTGCTGTCGCAAAACGGGTAAGCGCAAAGCCACGACATAACAGTTGCTGGCGCGCACTTCAGAAGAAGCGGTACGTCAACATAAACTATAGCGAAGCATGCTCGTAAGAGGCCACAAGCGTCCAAAATAGCACTGCAGCAGATGTGTTTAAAAGTACTCGAAGACGTTCATCAATCGTGACAGCCAATGCAGCCTTTCGAAAGAGCGAGAGAGTTCGCAAGTGCGTCTGCGCAGACGCAAGTGCGTCTGCGAGAAAAGTTCACTTTCCTCGCGTTCGCAGCGAGCAGGCATCGTAGCAGACGACACTTGTAACATTTCTCTCAAAGGCGCAACACTTTTCTCATAATACAAAATTTTTATCACAAAAATATTTGATGAGTATTTTTTATATAAGCACATGCACGGTTGTTATTGCTGTTGTGAAAGTAAATAAATAATTATTAAATGGCGCTAAATCAGGCAGAACGATGCATACCGTGGTGGTAAACCATGCTTCAATCTCAAAGTCATACAAACTTTATTCAATGTCTTATGCATTATATAAAACACAACATAAATAAAATTAATTTTTGCACGAAAATGTTTTAATACAGCTTTGTTTACTGCGCCGCATGCAAACGCCACCAGTTTCAAGACAGAAGTCAATCCGAAGCCTGTACTTCCCATCATTCCCATGTAGGTTGAGGCGACGTTCAGGAGAACCCCCGTAGACACTAGCGCCACTTTTCCCTCTAGGTTTTTTATTTAGAAACTCTATGGGTAAAACAATGGAAGGCGGGACTATTTGCACTGTATTTACACTGAAAGACACAGTAGCAAAGATGGTGGACAGCCCCAGTATGGTATGGTATGGTATGGTATGGTTTGGTATTC
The DNA here is from genome assembly GCF_013339745.2 of Dermacentor silvarum. Lineage (NCBI taxonomy): Eukaryota > Metazoa > Arthropoda > Arachnida > Ixodida > Ixodidae > Dermacentor > Dermacentor silvarum. Next base: position 105,725,708 of record NC_051160.1, on the reverse strand, counting down.
CTTATCTGATGGCGCATACTCAATGCGGGGGATTGGCCACGATTCCAGACAGACCTGTCTTCTTTGCCGTCTGCTCCAGGCAGAATGTCTGGCTCGGGTTGTGGCAAGTTTGTAGCAAAATTATACACGTATTCGTTACATGCGGCTTTTGCCACACACTCTCTGACTATCTTTAAGGAGGTTTCAGGTAAAAAATATTAATAAATGATAACGTTGCGGTAATGGTGCATACAGCGTGATGTTATTTTCAGATTTATAACTACGAGCATATTATGTGTGTGTACTTAAAATGCGCGCATGAAGGGTGCGAAATTCACATGCCAGCAACGTTGCGTTTGCAAGATAGCGAATTTAAAGTTGCAAAAGTTGCCCGTGTTCATTTAATCACGCATTTTACGCTTGGACGCTATATTTCATCATTTAGTTTAATTCCAATATTCTGAACAGCTGGCGCTAAATATTTCCAGTTTTGCAGCTTTAATCCCACCGTGTGGTTCAAACCTCCCAGGCGGCCTGACACGCCAGGAGGAGGTGGTGTTGCGGAGACTCCGTGTGGGGGTGGCACTTACACCATCGGTCACCTATGCCTGGCCACCACACCTCCGTGGATCATTTGCGGATACCTGCCCATATTGCCCAGCTCGAGCGTCCGCGGCAACAATCAAACACCTGTTGTGGACATGCCCTGGTCTAAACCATGTCCGATGGCGCTACCTGAAAACAGTGGGCCTTCATCCTACGTGACCACCGGACTATGAATCGTGGCTCTATGGAAGCAACCATCGAGTACTAGTGCTGTTCATCGAAGAAACCGGCCTACATTGCCATATTTAATGGTTTATGCCGTTGGGCGAACATTCTAAATAAAAAAAAAATGTGGTTGATCCCTCTTATATAGGAATCGGTATAGAACACGAAAGTGAAACGTGTCTTCACAGAAGTAGTGTAATGTTTATTGCACATTGATATATAATGTTTATTGGTGTTTGTGGCTAAAGCGCCCTTAGGCGTTGATGCACCCACGCTGACGCCTGGTGGCACGTCTCCTCCAGCACGACTACCACGTCGATGACCATGAGCAACCGTCGTGCATATGGAAGCTGCACTACGCTGCACACGCTAGCACAACGCGAAAGACGAAGCACGTAACTGAACACACTAATACAACGCGCAAGACAAAGCACGTAACTGAATCGTCACCGAGTCGGCTTGCACGCGCGACGGTGTCCCAAGCAGGCCGAGTCGGGTGCGTTGCAATGGGAGCGAATGTGACAGCCGTAGTTGCATATTGTCGGGCGCTTGGCTGGGGGCCGAACGGCGTTAGTCATCGGCGATGGAACGCGTCGGCTTGCACGCGTGACGGCATCGCAAGCGCGTTCCTGACGCATTCACTCAAATTACTATAGAAAAAATATATAGGTAGTACTGTCGAAACGTTCGTCTAGCTTACGCTGTGACTGTGCGGCGTGTGCCGCGCAGGCCTGGCATTTTTAGGGGCGAAGCTCCTTAGGGTGTGGGTCGTTCCCTCCTCTGTAGTAATAGTAGTAGTATGTAGCCACCTCTAGTTTATGAATTGCTCAATAGATGGCGTTGTGTGCCCGTAGCCACCTGTAGTTTTATGAAGTGTTCACTAGATGGCGTTCCGGTTCCACTTCCGGTTCCGGTTCCACTTTGCGCGCGTTCGGTGCGAACGCGGGCAAAACGCCGACGGCGTCGACAACAGTTCTGCGCGTTGCTGGTGCTGCTGCATGTCCAAGTTTATACAGCTGATAAAACTACCTTGGGTCGACCCCATGGCTGCTTCGCATACTACTCAGGGTTCCCCTACGGGAAGATGGTGTAATTTTCTCTCTCGTTCCCGACGCGCGCTCTCTTTATCTCTCGTCCGTATACTGTGGTTTACCCGAATGATCCCCCGGTGCTTCGCCCACTCATCATCATTCACTTCGTGGATATGCTGTGTTTTTTTTGTCAGGCCCAACGTCTCGGGCTAGGTAAAAGACGTGAGGTAAGACAATGCTTGATTAGATAGGCAACGTAATATAAAACAAAGAATAGCGAAAGAGATGGACAGCACTGATTACGCCATAGACAAAGTATGGGTCTCCGATATTGTGTGTTTGGAATTTCTTGATGCATGATGTTGGGACACCCTGTATTGAAGCGTGTACATCGTTAACGATTTTCCGGTGACCGTTTTTCACCGGCTAACAAATAATACAGTGTTATCGCTCGGCGCAAGACGCGCCTTTCTGTATCGAAATTTTTGAAAGTTGTCGCATATTGTATAGCAAAGGAATCTTTGGCTCATGGATCAATTGGTGGTTTACATTCCGAGCCGTATTCGAGCACCAGCGATTACGCTGGAATGTACGATGAGTCATGTACAAATAACCGATACGTTTGGCCCGTAAATCCGATTTCGAGAATCGACTACTGTGCTCGCCGCAAGCATTGTGCATTGAGTGATAGTTGCTTTAAAAAATTCTGGTGTTTTACGGGCCAAAACTGCGATATGATTATATACACGTCGTAGTGGGGGATCCCGGCAAAAGTTCGACAGGTGTTGCACTTTTGTAACAGAAGAAGGCGTAATCCTCCTGCAAATTTAGTAATACATGAAGTTATACAATCAGGGATAGACTTAATTGTAAGACATGTTGGCAACGCAATAAATTATACGATTGGGGCTAGACTTATTGCTAGACATAGCGAGCCGCAATGGGAAGTACACGCTTGGCACTAAGGCGGCCTTCTGAGCGCCGCATATGAACACTTCATCATCATCATCATCATCATCAGCCTATATTTATGTCCACTGCAGGACGAAGGCCTCTCCCTGCGATCTCCAATTACCCCTGTCTTGCGCTAGCGTATTCCAACTTGCGCCTGCGAATTTCCTAACCTCATCATCCCACCTGACTTTCTGCCGTCCTCGACTGCGCTTCCCTTCTCTTGGTATCCATTCTGTAACCCTAATGGTCCACCGGTTATCCATCCTACGTATTACATGGCCTGCCCAGCTCCATTTCTTCCGCTTAATGTCAACTAGAATATCGTCTACCCCCGTTTGTTCTCTGATCCACACCGCTCTCTTCCTGTCTCTTAACGTTACTCCTAAGATTTTTCGTTCCATTGCTCTTTGTGCGGTCCTTAACTTGTTCTCGAGCTTCTTTGTTAACCTCCAAGTTTCTGCCCCGTATGTTAGCACCGGTAGAATGCAATGATTGTACACTTTTCTTTTCAACGACAGTGGTAAGCTCCCAGTCAGGATTTGGCAATGCCTGCCGTATGAACACTTAAGGGGCCCCTAAACCACCTCAGATATTTTTTGAACATTTCAAGTAAACACGCGCATCGAGTTCAGTATGCCGTCATGATCAATGATGCCAAACGCTGCAGCGCTACGCGCCGCGGGCGCTCCACAAAAAAAAAAAAAAACAATGCCTTCCTCTTCCCCTCGCCTTTCCGGCATCCCCAGCGGTCGTCACGATGTCAGCAGGGGGAATCTGGTGATGTCAACTGCGGAAACGATGTCCATTGGTCGAACAAGAACCTACGACTTCCGGTTTGTCGGCTAGCTGGTGCGCGCGTTTTCTGTATGGGTGTTCTGTGTTTTTCTGTCTGGGTGTTCTGGATGACAGTTTGCCAATACCTGCTAAAGATCACTAATTTCAATTTCTTCACGGGAAATTGTCACAAAATGTGCTTTTTGCGCGCGTTTGCGAGTGTGCAGGCGATTGCGCGTCTTACATATTAGTTGCAGTACTCAAAGGCGCAAGAAAATGGGTTAAACAAAAGGGGGGGGAGCTGACTCCCCCCCCCCCCCCCCCGCGTCGGTGCGCCACTGCCGGGACTCATTTGTGCGGCAGCCTCACCGCCGTTGATCGCTCGACGGCGTCGATATCGTCGCTAGGCCTTTTCCGGTTCCCTTCAAAGCTAAAGCGGACGGCGCTTGGCAATGAATTACCTACGCTCACAAGCCGCAATATTTTCTTATCGTTGTTATCGCTCTTCGTAATATTTGTACACAAAGAAGAAAAATACGTTGATATTAGCGGTGCCGTCGGTTGCGATGCGAGCACAGCCGAGCCGGTCGTCTCCCGGCCGTCGGTAGCCGTGCACTGCAGCAGCTGAGCTGCAGCTGATGTTGTCGTTGCCGGTGGCGGAGGCGCGAAGCTTCGCGGTCGCCGATTGGCCCGTTGATCGTGCAGCGGGCGGGGCGCCGGCCGAACTGCCGTCTCGCGCAGCAGACGTTCTACAGCACTGGAGGCCGTTTCGCCGTGCCGCTAGCATGGGCTTGCCTTAACCGGAAGTAGGCAGTGTTTCGAGGAGCGCGTTGGCGATGACGTATGTCACGTGACATTCCGAGCAGCACTCGGCGAGGAAGGGAGACCAGCCGATGAGGAGAGTAGCGAAGGTAAGAGCGAAGCGAGCGAGGGCCGTTTTTCGATCATCAAACGCGAGTAACTCCGCTATTACGGCACCATTTCGAAAAATTCTCGCGGCTACGTGTTCATTGTAGCCTCGTGCACAACAGCAACACCAGAACTAAATTTCGACCTCTGGGTGGTTTAGGGGCCCTTTAAAGTAGTACCTCAAGTGCAGCATGTTAGTGCACGCACTAGGCCACATCTTTAGTCAGCGAGATGGCTGAGACGTGACGTGTGCAATCCCGCACGCACTAGGCACACAGTAGCCTAGGTACACTATGCACACAGTAAGCCAGAATCATGGAGCAGCCGTGGCTTCAGAGAAGCGTGTTCGTCTCGCACCCTGGAGAACCAGGTTAGATTCCCACCCAGAGCGAGATGTACAAAACTTTCTTTTCAACGCCACTAATTTACTTCGTTTACAGGACCCTCCCTGAGATACTTGGCCTCAGTCTAAGCATTTTTTGCGGCATCGGCCATTTCTTGTGACAGCGTAGTTTGCCTAAGGGCACGGCCAACATAGACACCTAAAGGTACATTCAGACTACGTACATAATGTGCAGATATTTCGCAAGAAACGGAAGCGCAAACGCAAAAAGCGCAACTAAATTTGTTCAGACCACAATCGTATGAAGCGTTAAGAGCGCAACAATCGTCACGCACGCGAGCGTAATTGTTGGAAGGCCCGCTACTTTTACCTTTCATACAGATACGACAGTTACGGCGTGGCCAATAAGCGCCGCAGTTTCGGTTTTAAATTTCCGGTGACGCGACTACCGGCATCCCCAGTTAGAGCAACGGCCCAACGGACATGGCTGCGTGTGTGCTTAGTAGCTTGTGTACATAGTTCGAGTAGTGTGCGTAGTTGTGTGCGTCGTATGTTTACAGGCGCCATGTTGAAGTCCACTGAGACGCAACTGGCCAGCTCACGTTTTGATTGGTCGGTCTTAAGATGCGTAACGTATGCAACTGACAATGTGAACGACCAGCATTGTTAACGATCTTAAGGCTTGTAACGCGCGTACGGTCTTTATGACAGATGCGCGCTTTGCTAACGTTATGACCGCAATCTGAACATGCCTTAAGGCTTTCACCACGTGGGGATCTTTAAGGTGCACTCAATGCACGGTACACGGGCGTTTTTGCATTTCGCCCAAATTCAGCAGTAAAATGCCATAGCCTCTGCACCACCACAGAGGGTGTGCCGCTTGTATTGCTCTGCACAAATTCGCCCAACAAAGCGCTCAATTCTTGTCTTACTGTTTTGCTACCGTCTGGTTCCTTCATAGTCACTACAACAATACAATATACACACTCCTAAGAGGCAGCTCATTATTACCGACCATACTAGTGGCATTTATAGTTGCATCAGGCAGTAAGAGTCCTGTATTGTTCTTTCCAGTCAAAGAATGCGTGCCTTCAGAAAACGTTAAAGAACCCCAGGTAGACCAAATTTCCGGAGTCCCCCACTACGGCGTGCCTCATAATCAGAACTGGTTTTGGCACGCGAAACCCCATAATTTAATTTAATTTTAAAACTAATCTACGGGATGGTGGGCCCGTGTAAGCCGATCACGAAAAAAAGTAAACATTTTGTGTCGCTACCGAGATAGCCGAGCGAGAGAGCTAATTGAGGTGTACCTTATAAGAAAGAAGGGACAAATTTATATCAACGACACCTCAGTTTATCTACACAACAGCGAGATAAGGTTTATTGACGAGCGTAGGTAGGTTGCGTTTTGCATAAACAAGTTTTTTATTTATTATTATTATTATTATTATTATTATTATTATTATTATTATTATTATTATTATTATTATTATTATGTCTTATTTTTCGCGCATGCGCAGTGGTGTATGTCTGGGTTGTACTTATAAGTTATCATTGTGTAATAAACATTAGTTACATGTCTGCGCCCGTACTTGTTACATGCTGTCCCTGTGGTACGTTTGTTCGCGCAGTTAAACAATGTTCGCTCTTGTTGTTTCTACGCTTCTAAAACATTACTCCGATGCACTCGTAGGGAACTGCTAATTTTTTCAAAGAATGAAAGGCGAAGTTGTGCCACGGGGAATTAAGAAACCCTGTATATAGAAGAAGTATATCGCCCATCAACGATCGATTCACTTTCTCCCGGATGCCGCCAATAATCATCACGCGCATGAGAGCATATATGCACATCCCCTTTCCAGACACGCAAAATCAACTGTTTTATTAGGTGGCTAGCTGAAAAGGAAAGCCACATGTGTGACTAGGGATTCAACGGAACGCCCTCCCTATAAAACAAATTTCTACACATAAGCCCTCCTCCCAGTAATCTCATATGAACAACCATCCCATATAAAAAACTGTGTGTGGCCACATATGATATCAGGCAACTTACTTGTGATATCAATGACCAGTACATGAATGTATGTGCATTCTAAATAAAGACCCCTATGTTCCCATGTTTATACAAAGCAACACGCCCAATATGAAATATGGGAACATGCGGTCTTTTTTTATATGAGATCCTTATATGTTCGTATAGCGGACATAGCGATCTTAACGGACACGCACTTTGTAATATAAGAGAACATGCAGTTTTTCTAGCGAATCCACAAATGTCAATATGGGCTTATTTATCATCATTACCCTATGAGCCTATGGGCTTTTTCTATAGGCACATTTAAGTTTTCTTGATTGGGATTCACTGTAGTAAAAGTGAAATAAGACTACCACTGTCCTTAAGCAAAATCATTGGTCCGTGGCTATAAACAGACCATGGCTATAAATATTGCTGCACGCACAAAAGTACAGTTCTATTAGGAATCAGGAACGTACTAAAGGTAGTAAATCAGATCAATGTGTCTTGCATGTCTTTTACAGCGAAGTTGTTTACGGATAGGGTTCCGTGCATTTCTCACGTGCGTCAACAAAAACTATCATCATTAGTAATGGATCGACCATCATCGCCGTCTTCCACAGCAGCCTCGTTGGCGAACGAGCTCGTGCCACTGCTTGCGCGTTCGTCATCGCTGTCTTCTTTCACAGCTAGCTCAGTTGCCGCTCATGGTTCCAGCGGAGAATTTCATTTCTATTCGGTCGTCGCAATTGAGAGGCCGTGTTGATTTTTTTTTATTTACGGGGACATGAGCCATTCGTTGTCTTACGTGACGGACGCATTTAATAACAGAGGTGATACGAGAACGTGTGCGCGTATCTATCACCCCGATGAGCACCGATCAGGGCAATAAATATGCTCGCGTAGCTTTGTTCAAAATTCTGTGCTCTCACGTGTATACCGATGGCTCTGTTACCCCATGTGCCTCCGCCGCAGCCTTTGTCATCCCGAAAATGTCCATCGCTCGACGGTTTAAATTAGACCACAAGTCCACTTCAACTGCTGCAGAACTTGTTGCTATCCGCGAGGCAATACGATTCCTTGCAAGAGAGCCTCCTCGCATATGGACTTTATTTTGCGACGCCAAACCCGCTCTTCAAGCCATTGAGTGCATTATGAGACAAGGCCCTTATTATATTTTAGCTCTAGAAATCGCGGAGCTTCTCGACATTGCGACCAAATGCGGCCACCACGTCATCTTTCAGTGGATACCTGCACACTGTGGCGTGATAGGAAATGAACAAGCAGACGCTGAAGCTAAAATAGCTGTAAATAATGCGCCAGAAGTAAGCATTGAGTTCTCACGAACAGACACGAATGCCCTGCTTCGGTGCGTTATGCGGAACGCTACACTTGAGTACTGGACCAATCCTGATCGACGACACAAGAGACTGCACAAATGGGACCCAGAAATGAAGTTCCGCATGCCTCATAAACTGAAGAGGAGCATAACAAGTCTGCTACACCGGATTTGTCTTGGTGTTGCACTCACGAGGCGTTATACACATATCATCGGCTGCAATGACACTGGTCCCAACTGCGATCACTGCCCAGTGCCAGAAACACTTGAGCACATATTTTGCTCATGCCCAGCGTACGCGCGAGAACGGCAGAGCCTCATTTCAACTATTCAGCGATTGACTAAAAGACCAATGTCTGACGAGATTGTCTTAGGTCCTTGGCCTGACGCCAACAGCGCAGCTGTGGTCATCGAAGCGACTATAGCCTTCCTTCAAGCCACTGGACTCCATGCACGGCTATAGTATGACCTCAACGGGATGGACATGTACATACGCACCTCCTAATCTTATCATCATCATTCATCGCTCTTTTTATCCCCTCCCCCCTTCCCCAGTGTAGAGTAGCAGGCCAGAGCAAACTAACGCTCAAGCCGACCTCTCTGCCTTTCTTCAATAAACCTCTCTCTCTCTCTCTGTGCCAGCTCTGGGTCGTGTGCTAAACAGCTTCGCTGGTAGTCCACCTTCACAAAGTGGAACGGCTCATAATTTTTGTATTTCACATTGTTCTTCTGAAACAAATCATTTGCTTGATTTCGTGGTTGTGTGGCTGTATTTTAGAAGGCGTTGAGCCTTTTTGCGAGTTCTGTGCTTGGAATTGGGAATTCAGGAGGGACTTATTTGCAACAGCCACCTACTTACGTGAATATTTAGCTAACTATAGTTACTACTAGTTTAATCAAGCATCTAGCGGTCCACCTCTTTAGTGACATATCTTGGTGCAACCACGTAAGCCACATAAACTACATAAAATATACGCTAACCGAGCCCTCGGATACACATGCTATAACTTCCTCGTGCTACCATCGCCAGTAAGGGTACGTTTCTGTAAAACAATTGTGTGAACTAAACTTGAATATGCACGCATCATCTATGGCTCGCCCAAAACTAACCTCACGAAAGCTGTCGAATCAGCGTAAAACCATGCAGCAAGATTTTTTTCCATGCTATTCTTACCACTCGAGCGGCTATGTTCCGAAATAAGAGTTACAGCTGCCTACTCTCGCTTCTCATTGCCGAATTTCACGCCTTTGTCTTTACAGAAGACTATTATTACATACCGCTCGTTTGGCACTGTTATATGAAAAATACCGCTCGTCACCACATGGTAAATCACTCGTCTATCTCACAGCCCTAATATTACAGGTGTCCTGTTATTACCTGCTTCCCAATCGCCTCAATATTGTGGTCGCACTTGCAATCTCCCGCATCATTCTAGTGGCCGATGGAGGAGATTCTGCACTCTTTGGGACGTGTACCAGCCGAGTCAGTCTAGAAGGTCGCCCTCTGACCATTATAAGCCAAATGAGTGTCCACTGCAGGACGAACGCCTCTCCCAACGAATTAATTTTGTCTTGGGACGGTCGACTTCACCCTGTGCTTTGAAAGCATATACACTTGAAAGAAAAAGCAGGGATCAGGCTGCAAATTCCCTCATTTCAGCACACCAGATAGCCCTCTCCCGTTCTCGTCTGCGTTTCCCAGTCATCCTATTAATTTGTTTTATTCGCCGTTCTCAAGCGATGCCCTTATGACCTAGTTCTTCGGCTGGACGATTTGTCAACTTAACCTGCCCTTAATGACTGCACGGAGGGCGTTTTTTTTAGCTTGAGATTACTCATCTAATCGATTCTCCAATGGTACCTCCTTCTCGCATATGTTTCCCTCGAACATGTGCGCCCTGAAGCCTATACTTGAGCGCCCATGATGCCACCTGCTTTTCTTCTTGACGGCTACTACGAGTTCTCCTCATTAACTGACATTCTGCCGACCCGGGAGGTAGCCAGTTAGAACACGCTCGTGACTATCATCAAAAACATCGTCACCTTTGCCCTTTCGATATCGCTTTGACCAATCAGCTAATACTGCAACGTACATCACTCGTCTTTATCTGTGCTGCCTGATGACGAGATTTACGCTTTTGGTGGCACCAGTACCTCAAGCTCTACCGTAGTTTATAGCGCAGCCACATTATTGTGCTTTGTCTTTGTCGGAATTATGGCCCCTGACTCAAGTACCAGCTAAGCACATTTGTTACATCCTGCCGTTCCATAGACTGAAATGCAGTCTATCTTTTGACGTCGACGCTCGTATTATGATCCAAATATGTGTTGTTGCGTGTAGCCTTGGCAACCGATATACGAACCGGTATGCGAACACCAATGTAAATAAAATATACTGTATAAATCAACGCTATACGAACTACACGGTAATGAATAACATCCTCAGCCCGGCATCGATGACGCGTTGAACGGCGTGCCCTACGTCTAGTGTCCTCCCTCCAAGAACAGTCCCTTCGAATATGGATGATTTCTTCCGTGCCGTGAAACGCAAGAAGTCAGTGTTTATCACACCACACGTATTCAACCTGTTCACAGTAAAGGTTTCGCACTGTATAATATCCCACACCATTTACGAAGATCATGACTGCTTTCCTAGGAAGACAGAAATGGTAAACATGTCTGCTGACAGTATGACGTGATCGTATTTTGTAGGCCATTCCTGAAGTATTTGAGCAAGCGGTCATAAAATGAGTCCTTCGATGTGTCGTTAAGCCGTTGGCACTTCGTCTCTCCAATTCACCTTCTCAGTAATAGAGGTGTCTAACCCGAAATTCCTTCAATATGATACTTTCCCCTCTGTTTCCCTCTGAGCGTTGTCGACTTACGCACTTCTGATTTCTCTGAATATTCGCTCATATTGACTGGCCACTTGCTTAGCTAACGAAAAGATTACTTTTTCGAACGACCACCAGCAGATTAGTTTCTTCGGTATCCTAATCACTTTGCTTTTAACAACAGCCATTTCCACGCCTTCTGACACATCTCTTAACGAATTTAGGAGCAATGCTAGGGGCCACAGAATAGGTGCATCGCTCGTCTTACGGCTACGTGGACAGAAATGGGTAATTGGCTATGTGCGCCGGCTATCCTCATCTTGGAAGGTGTAAGTTTTGCTCATTGAGCGTGAGTGTTTAACTCTGGTGCAGGCAGTCACGAAATTTCTCTCTTTAGAAGGTCACCTGTTTTCTGTCATCGCTGAACATGGCGCCCCGCTGCTGGCTTGTAACTCAAATACCCCGTAAGAAAGATTGATTGCTGGCCGTCATTTTTCCAATATTTTCCGTTCTGTATAGCCTATATGTTTCGCCGAGTGCATCAGAACTGTTTACGTACCTTGTAGGCTCTCCCAACACTGTACACCATAACGTCCAATCGTACCGAACTTAGAGAAAACCGTACATTGCTGTCCGTGATCGGTTCTAACTAATAGCCCGGCTCCTACGGCCCGGAGGTACTGCTCATAAATACTGTGATAAAAAGTCAAGAACTCCACCACAATACGACACGGTGTGCCATGCATCGTCTACGAAGTACGAGCCACTCCTTCTTTTGAAGAGTCGTTGACGCCCTTCCGCATGCACTCATGTCTACGAAACACAAACTCACAACTGCTCACAACCACTTTACAAATCGGCACAAAGAGCGGCTCATCCCGAAACGACCGATATGGCGGAAATGTATGTGTCCGACGTTCGCCGTGACTGGAACAGCATTTTACCTTATCTCAACTTCATGTGCAATTCGTTCCGTCAGGACACCGTTATTTCCGGGGATTTTACCTTTCGTTTTGCCACCTTTTGGCGTGTCGTACTGCCTACTGTCACACACCATGGCAAAGAGTACGCTCGTCATGACCACCGCGCGTCGCGCAGCATGGGTCTTTCAAGGTTTACGGCAATAAGCATCGTGATCTCTACAATTGCGTCGCTGGACAATCTTGCCGCGAAATTTGAGAATTTTGGCCACCTCTGAAGGAGCATACCCGGCCTTGCTCAGGGACGAGATTGCCGATAAATGTGGTCTAACGCGTGTCATTTGCCCCAAAACTAAGCAAACCAGTATGAAATATGGCCAAAAAAAGGGAAAATATCGAGGAAATGTGCCAAAAAATATGCGGAGAAATGTAAAATAAGTCGCACAATTATCGATAATATTGTGTAACGTCAATTTAGCCGCACTGAGTATTTATTTGGTCTGCGCGAGGGCCGTGATATGCTAACCAGGGAGGTCATGCTCTATGAGCGGCTTCCCTGAAGTGAAGAACAGGACTACCGGCAGGGCGTTGCGCACGTTTCTCGCGGGCCGTCTGAGTGACGTTTATTTGTATATAATCAGCATACAAACCCTATCCTTCTTTAACAAACTGCGCGGTGGGACGGGACACGAGGAAAGAAGTGAGACAGACGAGCGCAGACTAACAACGGATTTATTGAAAGCACGGTAAACCACCTTAAATAGTGTCCAGCCTAGGTGGCGTGTCACCGTTAACAGCGTAGCAAGAAAACCTTTAGATGAAACATTTCAAAAACCAGCATACACGTGGAAAGCCACATGAGTCAACGGTAGCACGCGGAACATAGGCACGCATACTCAATGTCAGATAGACTATTCGATGGGTGACTAATGCACCCCTCTACCTTTCTCCTGATGTGGATAGGTTGTATTACCTTACGGCCGATGAATGTCTTTCCCTGGAAATAACTTCCGCGTCCTCGAAAACACGCCTACAACCGCACTCTCGACAGTGCGCCGGCAAATGTAAACCCGGGCTGTTGGAAGGCGACCGCTCATCCTCCCTTTATATCACGTTATTACATCTCCCGCTCTCTCCAATATGTGTTTGACCACACCTTAAGGGCACCTGATAAACTACGCCTATCTTACACGGCACAAGCTCGTCTCTTTGTTGGATATGGCACTCATCTTTCCGTGACGTGCTGGCACACTGGCCACACAGTTTGTTGAAAAAGATGAATCCGTACCAACTCGCCCAGTTGTCGACTATCCATACCCACAAACCCTATCCTATTCGCCGCCACATTCCTCTACTCTAAACGCACGAATTTTGAGTTGCTGCGTAGATGGCAGATTCACGCTCGCTTTACAAGATGACCCCATTATTTTCACCGAAGTAGCCATTCGAAGCATTGCACGGCATGTTCACGACAGACAAAATTATCACCCACACAAATGAGACACGAAGCTACGAAAGAAACCAGTGTGCATTTCTCAGATATAAAGTTTCGCAGTTGAGGAAATATTTGCCCTGGTCCGGGCTATATAAGAGCCATATAAGAGCCTTTGTAGCTCCGTTGGGTACATGTAAATTTTCTCTTTCGTCACACTTTCTCTAACTTGCAGGATTCCGCAGAACTGATTTGCCACGTACGGCATGTTCACCAGCTAGTGAAAATCACCCGCCATGCTCAAGTAACAATTTTGTTAGCATTTATCGAAAAACAAAAACAAAAAATAACAGAGGAATAGGTATAACTATCGGAGGTGTGGGTCACACAAAGAGGAATGGACACTTTTAAGATGAGTCGCACGTCGCAGTTAAGATCTACAAGTAAACTAAAAAAGTATTATGTTACAGTCACGCGCTTCATTGACAACATTAACAATTAATGGGAAAGAAAGCACCTACGTGAAAGGAATGGTGAACTGCAGAAGAGTAAAATGCAGAATTTCTATACAGCCACAAAAGGTCAAATCAATTTGCAATGTGCGCTTATGACTGCTTTGATTTCAAATCAAACGGATGCGCATAATCGAAGTTCAGTTGAAAAGCAGTGAGGCGATGGTATCTGGTTTCTGACGCCGTAATCTATAATATTTTAGTGGCTGGTGATGTTTGCACATCCTGACGGAATGCCCGACTTTCGAGTCCTAATGCGAACTAAACAGAAACAAACCTTGTGAATTTCAAGCACTGGGATCTCACGGTTCACGGAAGGCCCACGGCGCCCGAACAGTCGGGAAATACGCAAGTGCGAAATGGCGTACACCACTAAGCACGGCATTAAGTGGGGATGAAAGCAGACGATGAGCGGGGATTAAAGGAACGCGATGATGTGTTTTCAACCGAAAGAAATGTGAGCTTTAAGGATCCTCCGAAGGCCGTGTTGTGCAACGGGATGAACAAAGCAAACAGTGCTTGACGAAAGTGGTTGTCAGCGAATGTTTGCACCATGCTACACCGAAGGTGTACCCTTTCAGCGGAAGCTGTTGACACGAGAATTTCGTTGTGCTCTAGAAAACCCTTCGACGAGCTTCTTCATCATGCCGTAACCTGTGCAAACGCTGACGTTAGTACAAACATGTCCTGGCTAGTCAGACAGAAAAATCTGCGCTAAGCCGTCTGTGATGCACAGTTGAGTTGTAGGAGCCAAGGTTGGCATTACTCTACATATAAGGCGTTTTCTAAACTTCGCATTCGTATTATTTCATACTTTAACTGACTGGTGTCATATGTCATTGTTATAATGAAATGTGTCGTAGGGATCTCTATTCAGCTGCTCACGCAGATTGCCCACGTTTGTCATCAGTCGCACTTAGGAGCACGGGCTGGGGTAGTTAATACGTTGGACGTACGTGCGAAATATGTGCATATTAGGTGGTATCTATGCCAGGTTGAACAGCAAGCTTTAGAAGAAAGCAGATATTGCTGTGTTGCTGATTATGATGGCTCAAACGTCGTTCACCGGTGTGTATATATTTTTACATTACCATGATAATACTAAAATGTTTACTTGGAATTCTTACATTCCATGTCATTTACAAAGAAGAATTTCGTTTTCTTTTGTTTCGGTAGAACTACGTCGACACTACGGAGACCATATTAAACAGAGTTCTGTCCCAAAGTCGCTCAACAATAACATATTCCAGTTTTGATTAAAAAGTAAGTTTATTCAAAGTGTAATAGAAACCTTGAAATCTGAGTGATGTCTACATGTCAATACGAGAATTGCATAATTGAATGTAGAGGTAAGTTTCCGGTAATGTTACAGGTAATGCTTTGCTACCTTTGCTTTATTGAACTTGAAACCACTCTCGATGCACCGCGATGTGGACTCCCTAAATTGTCTGTACAATATTGTCAATTTTTTCTCCACTCTGTAAAACTGCGCGCACTTACCACTCGCTAAGGAAACTTCTACTAGAAGTTACCACGTACTTGAACTGCAGCCTTTCTACCCACGCATTCTTAGATTTAAGTACAACTTTTACCCGGAACAATTGACCTTTGGAATTTGTTACCGGGTAATCTGCCTCCCCTCTCCCGCAGCGATTTGATTTGTGCAGTTGATTCTACTATGTGATGTTCAATTACCTAACGTTTTTGTAACATTTGCGTTAATGTTCGTTCTTTGCGAATCCTCTGTTGCACGCACTATTGCTATAGCCCTTGTATGTATCTATAGCCGCGCAACCTGTAAATTAAGTAAATAAATAAATAACATGCAGTGAACTTGAATGCAGCCCAAGTTGTGTTTCTAAGGCAATTACTTTTAGGTTGCAAGATGTGACTGTCGTTCATGCTGCGGACTCCCTTACACTCAATGCACGTCGTGTGTCCGTTTCCGCAGTGCTACTCAACAAGGCTGTTATGGCGTATTTTCACTGCGGCAGACTGCGTTTCACTGCGTTTTCACGTAACTAAAGTTGTCGTACGACGTCACTGTCGTCGTTTCGTTATCGTACCACCACATTCGCCTTACTCTTGCTAAAGAAAGGATGTAGAGAGGGTTTGCACCGAATTCGAAGAAGCTGAGTTTGTGCAGCGCGAAAATAGACTGGACACTGCACAAAATGGCGTACGCGTGTACTGATGTGTTTTGAACAGACTTGCAGAAAACCGCTGTGACGTTACATCATGCTGTTAGGGTGAAATAAATATTTGCTTCACGCTGTTTTAGTAGATGTCAATTTATATGGGCTCTCATCCTTGCACTGTTGATTTGCGTTCTTTTTTCTCCATTAAGTTGCTCCCTATGTATATGTGTGTGAATACTTCAATCTTCACCTGGTTTTTACACAGGATTACGTGTGCCTGCGGTTGTGGCCCTTGTACCACGCTGGCCGAACTGCGCAGGGCTCAGAAGCCTGATTCAAGCTCAGTTAAGCTTTTTCTTTATATGCGCTTCACTTCTTCTTGAAGTAGAAA
Source organism: Dermacentor silvarum (assembly GCF_013339745.2). NCBI lineage: Eukaryota > Metazoa > Arthropoda > Arachnida > Ixodida > Ixodidae > Dermacentor > Dermacentor silvarum. Next base: position 105,709,364 of record NC_051160.1, on the reverse strand, counting down.
ATAAATTAAAGTACGTATTTATTTGTTCATTTATTCATATATTTATTGATCGGACATGTGTTCCTATACCACCTGTATGTGTGTTGTTAGCGTTGCATAAAACTCAGTTTTCAAGAACAATGTTTCCACTAGCCGGTGAAATAATTCTTTTTGAATTGGACGAGTTTCGCATGAAGTTGAGGACCTAGAGCGGAGTACAACAAATTAAGGCAAGTCATAAAGTACATTACGGGGTTTCACTCGCCAAAAGCATGATATGTTTATGAGGCACGTCGTAGAGGGGCACTCCGGAAAATTTTGACCACATGGGTTTCTGTAACGTGAACCGAAATCTAAGGTACAATTTCGCCTCCATTGAAATGGGCGGCCTCAGCTAGGATTTGATCCCGCGACCTAGTTAATAAAGTAAAGGCAGGAAGGTTAACCAGGGTGAATTCCATTGGCTATCCGGCTCTTGGAAAGGGAGAAAAGGGACTAAAGGATAAGTAGAGAGCGCTCAAAAGTTCACTCCACGCATGCCCACACAATTTTACAAGTGAAAACAGGCGCCGCCGTCGACTTAACCTGGCTACACTGCTCACTGAGTCATGTGACTTGCGTTTTGAATTCGTATTGAAGTGATTGCCCCAAGTGGGACAAGTAGAGGCTTGCGCTGTCTCCACTCTGCGCAAATACGTTTCGCTTCTGACGGGCACTGCAATTTGAACGGGGTGGATGAGCCAAACTCGGTACCTCTACTTTCAATTTTATTTTCCCCACGCTTCTGAGCTTCTTTGCGTAATCCACTTCCAGCGTTACGCTGAAGCAAATATTTCGAAGCGAAGCTTTTCTTGCGAATAGTCACTGGAATTGTACTTGGTGCGGGAAGAAATAGGGAAATTTGATGCGGGCTTACGTGCAGCGAAAATATAGAAGCGCGTGCTTATGGAAACGTGTAAGGTTTCGAACGAAAGCGGAGAACTTGTATTGTATTTCATCGTCCAATTTGGAATACGTTACACATAGAAAAAGTGCAACGGCAAATAAATTTCTGACTTGACAACTATCTTTTTTTTTCTTCAACATAGTAAGCATAGATCACGTGTCATAGGAATCGTCAGCTATGGAGTTCTATAGAAAAAAAACACAAGTCATAAGCAGTGTTTTCGTATCCCGCGTTGAGGCACTGTCTGAAGAAATATATTCGATTTGTATTGGGTTACATCGCATTAGAACAAAAGCAAAGTGTTTACTTCTCCTTTTCCCACTTGTTTTACCTAAAAAGAAACCTATAGTAAATCCCCTGACATGTCAGGCTCGCTTTCCTTTCATGTCAAAGCCATGTAATGCTATCCGAAATTCGTGTCTCTTCTGACCAAACGAAAGCTAGCTTTGGCTATTAATTTGTCTTACCTTTTTGGGAATCACATTTTTTTTTCTGGCAAGCAGATGTATCTTTAAACGAAAATGGCTCGAAAAACTGGTCGACGAGTCAGGAGTTGATAATCGCTGTATTCTGATGCACAGCAAAATATGTGAGAACGGAAAAATTAAATTCTGATGTTTTACGGGCCAAATACACTATCTATGAAACACACCGTAGTGAGGGACAGCGGAATAATTTTAACCACCTTGGGATTTTTTACGGGTATCTAAGTCTAAGTACATGAGCACTTTTGCATTCCGTCCCCATCACAATGAAACGAGCGCGATTCGGATCGATCCCTCAACCTCTTCCTCGGTAGCGATCGTATTTAATCGAGTACGTATTGCTAGAAATTTCGTTATGCCTTATTCGACGTTGCCCGTTGCTGTTGTAACGTTTGTGTTAAATTTATTGATGTGGAATGAACAATCTTGCCTTAAATATCAAAGCAGACTCCCACGTCGGTTATGCAAGCCACGATTATTGAGATGTGCTGCATTGAACCGTATATTATAGATTGACAGTAAGCGAAGTAGAACTGGCATAAAAACACCACTCGGAAACGTTCAGCGGATGACATGACTAACAGCGTAAGCGGATCACATCACTCACTCGGGCTTATAGTCATGTTCAAGATTCGTAACTTAGGTACGAATATCATCATGATACAATAATCAGAACTCGCAACTGCCAACATATGTCGTAAAGACTGAGTGTATAGAACAATATTGCCTTCAAGTTTCAGCTGCCGTTGTTCACATCAGAAATTTGTAACAAAATGTAGCTCTGTTAGAGTAGTTTTCGCGCGTGTGCATACGAAATTTATTCAGAGAGCCCCTTGTGCCCCGATTTATTTCACTCTAGCTTACGTATTGTTCATTTGAAAAAAAGTTCGTGGCAGAATATCTCGGCAGGACACAGTGGCTTCGCGTTAGATGTGCAGCACGGTATAAACATTACTCATATCACAGTTACGACTGTAAACAATAGTATGGCTTCAAAAAGTGGTTAAGGCAAATTTTGAAGCAACGAATAAATTATTTCTTGTGCTATGAACCGGCTGACTATAGAACGAAGTAGCTACTAAGAAACTGCGGCAATAAGTATCGAACCACTTCTTGTTCATCTCCTTCAATATTTGCACCGTGTCTGAGTGAGCAAATTTCAAATATTCACTTCATCTGTGCTCGCAATTTCAAATATTATTTGCGCTGGCAATTGAAGCAGCTATTGGCGTCAGTATAAAAACACTATATTGACACGTCTACTTGCTTATATTTCACCGGTGACCGCTTTTCACAGGCTAACAAATGCTAAACGTTATCGCTCGGCGCCAGACGCGCCTGCATGTATCGGAAGTTTCTCGATCGTTATCGATTCTTCTATCCGTTGTCTGTTGTCAACGACGCTTATGAAATCTGATTGTATGAGCGTCAGAGACAAGAGACAACAGATGGAAGCATCGATAACGGTCGAGAAACTGCCGATACAAGAAGGCGCTAAGGCTTCTCTATTTTTCAAAGGTAGCGACAGGTTTTAATCCAGCCGCCGCGCCCTACGATAGGCCAGTTGGCGACATGTGACCTTTTCGCCTTCGCGCCCCGCCCAAACGGTACAGCAGTGGTCGCTGTGCCTGCGCAATGTACGCGTGTTCTTTGCTTTCGAGCATGCATTTGGGCAATTTTGGTAAGCAGAAAGCACTTCACGTGCCTCTGTTGCAATGTTGTAGTAAACTAGAAGTGCCTGTGTACCTGATGCTTGAGCGGACCCAAGAATTATGTGTTTGAAATCATTATTTGCAGCGTGACGTGCTAGTATGCCGGGCTACTGTGCCTTCGGTTGCCGCAACCGCGCGGAGGATGCAAAAAAAAGTTCTTTTATATTCCTCGTGGTAACAACAATGTCATTAGAAGCCGGGAGGTTTTTACTCTTGCGTGCTCTTAGGTTCCATGCTATGCTTCATTGCTCCAGCGGTCATACAAAATTATAAGCTTAAGAATTTTTATGCCTTGGGCTTCTTTGATATAGTCCAACATCAACGAGCTGTTTTTATTCTTGTGCTGGTCAGTGGAGTGCTACAGGACACTGTGAACAATCGTGCTATTTGCTAACTGCTGTTCTTTAATTGTATCCTGCTATAAGACATGCTTCAAATCAGTGCTTGCCTTTCAAAAAAGGTTTGTTCGGCATTCACGCAATAAGAGCCAGTTTTTGTATATGTGTTCCTTCATTCTCCTGTATCTCTACAAAAAACCACCTAACTCAGCTTTTCTGGCTATAGTCTGGTGTTAGAGCTCATAGTGTAAAAATGCCCCAAATTTATTTGCAAGTGCGTTGGCTAACATTGAAAACATACCTTTATATCTGCGGGGCTTGCAAAGGTACATGGGTATGGAGGTGGTCGACATAAGGAAATGGGGAAGACTTGGAATAAATGCATTTCTTGAAAAACCGACAACAAATAATATCGGTGCCTCATAGACGCTAGTAGGCATGCTATATTTCCTATTTCTTGGAAGCTACACAGGTTGTTGAGATGCAGTGCAAGTTTCTCCGAAGTAAAGCTATTAGAGTGCTTTATAAACAAAACAACCTTGGGTTAAAAAGAAAGTGTAACCAGCGGTATACTACCGAACACTGACAAACGCAATAAAACCGATAATAGCGCATAATATGCACTGCGCACTATTAGGGGTGCTCGGTGCGCAATGACATTTCTGAACATTGCAGTAAGCTCACAACCTGCCTCTTTTCGCCAACTAGGAAGCAAGCACTATCAGCTGACCCAAATATAATCTCTACTTCAAGTTACGCTGAATTTCAAAACCTGCAAACAACGAATGAAATAAACAAAATTGTGAGGACGCTTAAGCTTCGCTTTTAAGAGTGGAACGCGATAGCATTCGAAGATCCCTGACTGCTTTTCACGCTTCCCGACAACTGCAGCTTAAGCAACCGCAATGGCTACCGGAAAACACTGGCGGCGAACGCTATGTACGAAGGCGAGCTTTCTACTAGAAACGCAGCTGCTTGCGCGGAGCGATCCCGGAGATATTGCACAGCCGCGTCAAAAGAATTGCATAATTTTCAGGTTTCCGTTTCGTTTCGTACTTTTAATATTTCAGTCTGGGAAGTGAGTGAGTACGAACTTTATTTAGGTCCTGAGGAGATAGAATTAAAGCGGGGCCGGAGGCCCCACCAATCAAACCGGTGGCTCCACCTAGGTCGGGGCCGGTAGACAGAGTCCTTGGGCGAGAGCCCGGGCCCTCTGGACAGCCTTGAGCTGAGCGTTGAGCTCTCTGCTTCTGAGTCTGAGAAGATTTAACATAAAAGGCATGCGCTGTGGTTGTTTTGTTTCATGACATTTGTTTGTGGATTGTCATTGTCAAAATTCTGAGGAATAGCTTTCCTAAGAATGCAAGACAAGGTATGAGCAACATAAATGGTAGAATGGTGTGGCATACCTAAATATATTTGGAGGGCCTGCGTGCTTGGGGATGATTTTCTCGGCCGCAAGCGCCAAAGCCGACACCGAGGCCGGATTTTCTGCGACACGGGGCCTTTAACTCTGTCGCGTCAAAATGCCCTGTATGACTGCCGATGTGGAAAGGTGTTCAGAAGAATGAGCTGCTTCAGAAACGCACGCGTTTTATTTCAACATTTAACGTGCTCCGGGTTCATTCAACTTATTGGGACTGTCGTTTGAAGTTTCCTGAGCAGATTAGGTCACAAATGTTCATAATGAACTACTTCAAGCGCGCACTTCAAGGCGTCCGCAGAATCCACGGGAGCGAGTGGCGCATCGTATGCTAGCGCTGCTCCTGGGACCCCTCGAGAGGGCGCGCCTGTAGTTGTCGCTACCTTTGAAAATAGAGGAGCTTGGGGAGGAACGCTGGGGCGTCCTGGCACCGAGGGACAACGTTTAACATTTGTTAGCCAGTGAAAAGCGGACACCGGTGAAAGATAATAAACATGTTCTCGTATCAATATTACGCATTCGCATGGGCTGTCCACGCGAAAGAGAAGCACAAAAAATAGCCGCTACTTTGTTCCGAGAGCTGCAGTGGAAGCCTAAACGCGAATCAGTCTACGCATGCTTGCGAGGCTAGGAAGAAAACAGCAAACATCAGAGACGCAGTGGAGGCGCTTGAGTACATCCGCTCACGTATTCGCCTTCGATGGCCGAGGCTTCGCACAGTTCTCGCATAAAAGAAAGGAAGTCCTTGTACTTAGCTGGCTGCGTTGCACAGCCTTGTTGAGAACTGAAGAACACGAGGGTTCCTTTGCCTCGTCTATGCGGTGCGACTCCAAAGACGATTGTTTACATCCGGGGCTACATTTTCCAGCCCCAACGAAACTCCTTCTCGAAGAGGGCTGTGCTACCGAAAGTCTTGTCTCTCTCCGCAAGCGGCCGCGAACTGCATACAAAACAGAACGGAAAACGGTCGAACTCTTACTATAATCAGCTTTTCTTCCTACCTAGCAAAGTAGAACAAAAAAATTAAAAACAAAACGTCGCCGCCGACGCAGGTCCTCGAAATGGAAAGTAGAGGTTATCGAGGATAGTGCTTTCACTGCCGTTGAAAAAAAAAAAAACGGCATCGACCACGCCTGTTTTAATATGGCCGAACTGGATAACGGTTGCCATGCAAAGCTGGCGCTCACGGTTCGCGTAACACGCGTAGAAACATTTTTCTTTACCTTTTTCGACATTTAGCTATTCGTGCTTCAATGCTGTGTTTGATCAGAACATGTCTCATAGAGGCATTGAACACTCTTTGCCTTTCCCGAATAAGAGAAGTTAAGATTTAAAGACAGGGAGGCTAACCAGTGCATTCGAGGCGCGGATACCTATGGTGTTTTTTTATTATTCACAAATTCTTCAGTTTTCTTACAGAAAACTGTTTTGTTGGCGCACGTGGACAAAACCATCGAAAGAAAAGAGACGTCCCAACGCAATAAGAAAACACTGAACAAACGGAACGCATACGCACGATAAAGCGCGTGACCATTCTTAAATCTTGCACACGTTCTCTTAGAAAGCGCTCAATTTGTTTTATATCTATGGCCGGACAATGTTGGCAGTTTCGCCGGAAGGGTGAAGGAGAAGCATTGAGAGCGATCTGCAAATGTTAGCGTGTTGCTTGGAGTCCTCAGACTGTGTTCTAATTATATACCGCGGGAGCGCAATGTTCATGACGCTGCGCGCAGGGCAAGTACTGCTGCTCCGAGGGAACAACGCCCTGGGAAGCTACCGGGCGCCTCACTACGTCTCGCGTGATGAGGAGCCTTGCCGGGGTCGACGCAGGCGTGGCATCAGCAGTGGTGTCCGACAAGAGACGGACGGAAAGACCGCCCACGCTAGTCAGCTCCCTGTGAAATATTAGATAACGTTCGCTGGACATTCACTGGCTTGTTCCGCTCAGAGCTGTAAGTGCACACGACAGCTCAGCAAGAACGCCAGTGTCCTTGCAGTATGCGCGTGCTCGACATTCGTGCCAGCAGCGGAAGTCAGAACTCTGCCCTGGATCGGCCGTGCACCGAGGCGAGTAAGCGTACCGTTGACGCTGCCTCCACATCTCTTCGTCGTTTTTGCAGCTTTTGCAGTTTTGTAGCTGCGTCTATGGAGAGCCCTCTATGGAGGCCCTCTAACCCTCCGCGCGCCAACCCCTCATGCGTCGCCGAGTGGGGCTGCACGACAACATCGGCGGCCGCGGCCCTCATGGCGCTGATGCACCTCGAGCGCCCGTATGAATTGCTATCTCAATAAAATAGCACGACCGGTCGGCAACGGTGTACGCCTGGACAGGCTCGAAGAATCTGAGACGATGGAAAATGATCAAAGCTAAACAAAAACCTAAAAGAAAGAGAAGTTCTCAGCAACGATTAATAAAGAGAATTCCAAACAGACTTGCGAGAAGGCAGTCGTGTCGGAGTTGATGACTCATATTCAGAACACTGGAATTTATTATTTTTATTGTATTTCAGTTCTGGCTTTAGTAGTTAGGATATTGTTGTCATACTATTAACGGGAATCGTATGCGCAGAAAAAATGGTTCGTTTACCGAGACCTGAATGAGCTTATCTGAATTGATACACACCAAGCCTGAGTACCCACTAGACATGTGTCAAACCATACACACAAACTAACCTTAGAACCAAAGAAAGAGATATATAATTAGCCATATCAGCAGTTGCGAAAGTCTATGCAGAAGTTAAGAACAGCTACTCAGTCAACAACTTAAACCCAATAATGTTGTCAGATGTCAACACCAATGTCGCACTTTTGCTATAGCTTCTGAATTGTCAAGGTTTATAACATTGCTAATCGTATTACCAATGCCCTAGTTACGCAGCTCTAATGCACACATTTCTTTTCTGGAAAAGTGTACTAAAAAGTCACATGCACATTAGATTGAAGTACAATATCAAAACTACAGTAGTGACAAGCTAACGTCCTTGGCATTAAACAATTTTGTAATCTAATCCAATTAACACGTCACTGCAGCTCTGAAAGCGGCAGTAGTTTCACGCCCACTCCGCTAGTTTGTTAGGTTGGCAGAGCGTGCAAGAGGTCTAAATATGTTGTCTCAAACACCACCGAGGCAACAAAAGAAGAGATGCGGTGGATTTTTCGAGTCATGAGGCCGGAGACAGCAATGACAAATGACGCCCGTTGCACTAAAGTTCACGTTCAAATAAATTATTTTTACAAGTAAGAACAAATAACAGTTATACATGATCCCTATCTCGCCCTGCAATACTGCCCAGCGAACAATAGAGGGCACTTATTTTTACAATTCCTTGCAGTATGAAAATCAAGCGGCGCATTACAATCAAGGGCACGATATAATCTAACGAACACCGCAGCTGAGAAAGTCATGGGAAACTCGCTTACACATCTGGGTAACATGCACAGTCATGCAAGTGCATTCGCGTTAACTTCCTTCACGTTCACGCTGTACTGGTACAGAACTCGCATCCGCCTACAATCTCTACGCCTTACGCTGCCTTCGCCCGCTCCAGCCTCCAGACTCACAAGCCGCCTCCCTATACGCCTCAACCTACTGCAGACTATCGCAAAACGCGTTTACTCTCAAACGCACACATACTCACATGTCTCAGTGAGCCTTATACTCAGTTTCATACAAATCAGGCAACGCTACGGATAATCGACCAACTTTTCGCTTGCCTGCATTTGCGCCCAAAAAGTAGTGCGTTCTAAATGACAGCCAGTTATTAGCAATGAGCTTGCTAATTTGGTCTCACATTCACTTCACCCGTTAGAGTCAAAATATATGAATGAATTATTCCATATAGAGGACGTCGCAGGTCTGAATCTTAGTCTTGGAACGACGTGCAGAGAGACACGTTTGCCTCGTCACACATATTGCGCCCCTTCCACAGCGCATCACACGCATTTGGGACTGATACCTAGGGCATCATATACTGGAAGCGCCACGCATACATACAAAAGCGCGATTTAACGCAGCGTTAAATGTATACGTTGTAGTTTTGATATAACACAAAGCTAATGAGTTGAAGACGCTTAAGGTGCATGTCATGCTAGTTCGCTACCGAACGCGGCGAAGTGTCACGTTTCCATGACCGAACTCCTTGCATTGCTTCATGTGAGCTGCCATTTAGGCGACTTGGTAAGGATGCATGCTCAATGAATGTCACTGACTGTATTTGTTCACGGGATTCCAGAATTTCTAAATTGAGAAATGTGGAAACAGCTATATAAACAGTCTGTCTTGGAAGGTGGTCAACTCAGACGGAAATATTTGCGTTTACAGTACTGAGTGACATATGAATATTAAATCATGGAACACAAAACATTGAAATAGACGAGGTATTCTGCAGGTATATAAATCACATGTGCAGACCACTAACAGCAATGCTAGTGGAAAGTTCCCGTGCTAGCTGCGTGTTCATACAAAAAAAAAACTCATTACGTTTGGGCACGGAAAAGGCATTGATACCAAGAATATTAAGCATGATGAAAAAACACGTAAAGCCCTGTAGGAACTCTTGAAATGCTTAGTGGGCACTGTATTGCGAGGTAATTGTTCTTCATGCAACAGCCGGCAAAGGCAGCATCACAGTGAACTTCCGGTGACTAGCAACTTCAGTGCTTCGTGTTCACCACGGCTTTCTCATATATAGGTACTCATATATACGTACTCTGATCGTGTACAAATACTTTTTTCTCGAGTATTATCAAGAAGTTATTGTCCATGTACATTTTCGGTGGTGACTGCAGTATGGCACTCACGTTTCAAGAAAGAGGTATCAGATCAGGTCAGTCGGAACAATTGCTATACTGTGATGCAGGAACAGCAATAATTTTTTTCCGTTTTATTTCGAAAGCTCGATCTTGCGAGAGGGCGCCTGCATAAATAGAGTGGAACGTGCCACTATCGAACGCGCTCGAAAATAGCTCGCTCAGGTGCATTGACGGCGTATTGTATTCTCAGCGATTCGTGCTTGTCTGAATAGAAACACCGTGTTGTTCTTCGCGAAGTCCTGCCTATGGAGTTCCTTCTTTAAACCCCTGCTTAAGTCATTGCTTCTTCTCTCTTTTTTTTTTATTCACTTCTACCAATTCACGCAGAGCTGCTTCCTTGCAGGATTCCATTTTCCAGCTCACATCAGCTGCACCTTGAAATGGAGTAGCTACAGTGTTCTGCAAGAAGTTTCTCTTTGGTAAAATGTTTTTCAGCCCCTTTCAGTGAAGAAAAAGTAAAACGAAAGCAAAGTAGGCCAGAGGCCTGCGCAGTCTGCACAATCAGCCTGTCTGATTATAGGAGGAACATCGCTGCATTCTCAAAACATTTGCTCTTACTGCAGGCTCAATAAACATTTTTCCAATCAAATCCAATACTCTTGTAAGGATATGGTAGTTCTTGCAGAAGAACTCCAGTTTCCTACGAGAGAGGTTCGGTGTTCATACTATGGACTAAAATAATAATAATAATAATCATAATAATAATAACAAGAAGAAGAATCAATCAATCAATCAAGCTTGTTTAACGTGCCCAGGAACGACCCTAAGGTCTGAATACTGGCGCACGCATACATTAAACACCAAAAACAAGAATACTGCCGTGGAATAATATTAAAAATAAATGAATAAAAAGAAAAATTGTGAAAAGAAGAGAGCACCTACAACAAAGCACAAAGCAAATACAAAAGAAAAAGGAGGAGAAGTACACTTGAACAATGCATGAAATTATAACACAAGGCAAAGCTCGGAAAAGAACGATGACGAGGAGTTATGAAAGATCTCAAGATCACGAAAGTAAGCGTTAGAAAGACTAATATGTGGATGGTTGAGTGTTCGTGATGACAGGCAGGAACTTGAAATGGTATACGTTCTCTGGTGATCTTGCGTGGAATATGACTCATGATACTGCTGAGATGTTCGGGACACGTGGGCCTACCGTGAAGAAGTTTGAAGAGAAACAGAGGTCAGCGCGATTACGTTGGTAGTGAAGTAAGGGCAATGAAAACAATACAACAGTGCTAGTACAAGGTCCAGTGTCCAGTATATATAATAAGTTGTATAATAATAGTAATAATATAATAATAATAATAATAATAATAATAATAATAATAATAATAATAATAATAATAATAATATAATAATAATAACAAATCTTACAAATACAATGAGAGAAATCAGGTTCCCCTGAGCCATCACAGTGGCTTGTCACGCAAAACCGGACGGTCAGCCACAAAAACTGACTATTTTAGAAAAAAAAAGAAAAAATAACAGCGACACTGAAATCTTGGCTATTTCGGACGATAAAATACGTCACAAAAACAGGCAGTAACCGATGACACGTTTCATATTGACGCATAAAAAAATATACGACTCCCATAATCATTTCACGTATAATTCCTTTAAGCTTTTGCGAATATCGCGTATAGAATCACAGGACGTAATTTCAGAGGGAAGAGCATTGAATATGTCCGAAACATATTATGCTCGAGTATATCTACCAAATCTGGTGCGCGTGGGAGGAACTGAAAAAGTGGGTGTATGACGTAAAGGACGGGAGAACACAGTGGGGATACTTAAAATGTATCGGTCCCGAAATGAGTACCACTGTCTGAACAAAAAGTGATCGTAAGTTCAGTAATCTTAGCATCTGAAAAAGGTCCACATCTTGTGGACTGCATACGTCATAATTAACACTTTTTGACAAACATTATATTAGCCTGTTTACACGTTGATGCCAAATACTAGAGCAATGAACAAATGTTGTAAACACTGTAGACTAACGAGTGAAACAAAAGTTTCCTGACACAGGTAAAAACACCTTGATACGATACAATAAACAGACGATATTACGGAGTTTGGTGCTTATGTAAGATAAGGGAATCGAAAAGAGAAAGAAGACCGGAATCAAACCTTATTCCCACATACTTTACTATCAGAAGAAATTGTTCAAGGAAAAAACAACTGATACATCGAGACGTGTGCAAATATAGTGAATAAGAAAGGGAGACACTCTTGAGTGGGCCATGGCAGCACACCTACCTTGATTTAGAGTGGTTAATGCACATTTATATCAAACCAGTTCATTAATTTTCAACGTCATTCTGAAGTATTGAGAATGCATTTGAAAAATTCACGAGTGTGGCTACAAGTGTAATATCATCTGCATATTGGAATAATTTGCAAGTGGATAGCGCATTAGACATGTTCCTAACGTACGCATTAGAATGTCAGGGAGACAATATGGAACCTTGTGGCACACCGGCCCTCAGAAAAACGCGGGAGCTGTACATGCTTGAAATAGAAACAAGCTGCCAACGATCGGTAAGGAAGTTGTGCAACAACCCCCCAAAAAAAGAACGACGACGAAAGCCTAAATTGTAGAGTTTATCTAACAATATAGCATTGCATACCGTGTCAAACGCTTTTGCGACATCTGAAAAAAGTGCACAAGATAACATATTTCTTTCAAGTGGAGAAAATAAATGGTCCCTTATTTCTTATAATAAAGCCTGAGTGCTCCTTTTTTCAATAAAACCGTATTGACGTTCAGAAAACCCTCCTGATTTGCAAATGAAATTGTTCATTACTAATATTATGTTTTCCTAGAACTTTTGCTAAACTAGGCAAGATGGAAAGGAGACGATAATTATGCACACATTTAGCATCACCACCTTTAGGAAGTGGTTTAACTGCGGCTGTCTTTAACCGCATAGGAATGCTTCCGCTTGTAATTATCTTGTTTAGGATTTCTAACAGGATATTCTTCAGAACACCAAAGTTCCTGAAAATACCAATCATGCCAATTTTATGATTTCCTGGTGATTTATGCCGGCCGAAGCTTCGTAGTAAAGAGTAAAGCTCTTCTTCCGTGATAGTGGGAAGAAAAGCAGACTCGAATACCGAAGTAGTGCTAGCAGTATGACACGAGTGCATAGACACTGCAGAAAACTGAGCGAACTTGTTAACGACTGTTGGTAAATCTGAATCAAAATTGTTCGGCATATCATTAGCCGGATTTGAAGATAAACCCCTCAATTTGTTTATCAGAGACCACGTTTTCTTAGCAATATTACGAGATTGATAAAAGCGGTTCCTGTGCGAACATTTGGCTGCACGAATGAGGGCGTTTAGTTTATTTCGAGAAGTTTTGAACTGTGACCGTAGAACGCTGTCACTTGGTGTATGTCTGCAGCGTTGCCATAGTAGGTATTTTTCTTTCATAGCGGATAATATCACACCGTTCATTCCAGGGCTGATTCGAGCGGCGTTGGCGAACGTAAACTTTACTTTCACTGGATTTGTAAGTAATGTCCATCGAATCCGAAAATTGCGTGTGTACTTCGGATCTATCGGTAGTTTCAAGCAGACCTGACCTAGTCGAACAAGGCGACCAGTTTATCAAAAATAGCGCTATCAATAACGGAATGGCAAGTGTTCGATTTAAAACAGGATGATGACCGAGAAGGAAAGCGCAACTGACAAGCTATAAAGTAATAGTGAGCAACTTCCGTTACGGATGTTTAAATGATCAATGAAAGATTTTACTAAATTATAAAGAAGTAATGATTCCCTAGTTGGAATGTTAATAACACTTTCAAGGCCATATTTTGCAATGATATCTAAATAATCACATGCCGAGGGTAATGTGAGAATAAGTATATCTATAATAAGATCACCTACTAAACATATGTTAGGATCTAACGTCGTCCTCAGTAATTGAGCATCTAGTTCATTAAGAAACGAGGTCAGGTCACTTGAAGGAGGCCTATATATTGCCAAGAGTGAAATACGCCTATGCTAGTTTGAAATCTTCAGTCCCAAAGATTCCGCGCTAGAAAAGTTAGTCCCTATCTGCTCCACGCTCCAAAATCTTGTACAAAAATTGCAATCCCCGCACCTCTCTCAGTAGATCGAGTGAACCAAAAAGAAACGAATCCCGGAAGAGTGAACAGGTCAGTCTCAGCTGATGATATATTTATTTCGGTAAGAGCAAAGACGTCAAGTTTGTCCAAAATAATGTCTACGTAGAAGCAAATGGTGTCCGAATGCGTTCGTTAATTGCGGATATTTACATGAACTATGGTAACTGACGATGGAAAGGGAAAATGGCGATCGAATTCTTGAAAGACACATGGTCATGAGGTAGCCTTGAAAACTGATCTCGGCACTGAATGATACGGTGCTATGAACGGTTAGGTTAAGCGCAAAAGATCATTCACATGGTTCACACAGATCAAAGAACCACCTTTCTCCTTCTTTGCAAACACGTTTCCGTCCTTTGTCCTGACATATTTGTCATTATTTTCCTTTCCCTTCTTCCTGGCAAGCCAAAACATCTCCATGTTTGCTGCTGTTAGGTTATCATTTAAAAAATCCGGGGATCTTTATCTGATTTGCATAAGTTCTTCAGTTCATGACGACAAGCCATCCAAGTTTCCTTCACGGATACAGAGGCAAACTTAATCAGAATGACTGGAATTTGGTCTATTTTCCTCGGCAATCGATGGATGGTAAGAATGCCTGAGCTGTCGAAGTCTTTGATGCTCAATTTTGTGGCAAGATTTGCCGCAAGGGCGGGCAAGTTCTCATCACGTGTAGCAGGAAGGCCGTGAATTTCAAGTTTGGACGGCTATTGCTGTTTTTTCATTTCAGCCTTCACAATTTGGATCCCAGTCTCCTACTCCTGCACTTTGAGCGTGAGACGAAATCTCCGAGTTGGATTGTTTGATTTCTTTTTCACTTGCTTCTATCCTAACGAGAAATTCGTCATATTTAGATGACATGAATGGACTAGAACTCTGTATCTCACCCACGGAAGACTGGAGCTTGTCGACAGTTTGCGTCAATCCGAAAAGTTGATCGACTTTAGCCGGAAGCGGTAGCAGAGAATTTATATCAAGTCTAAAGGAAGTTTTTGTCCAGGTTGTGATTTATAACTCCTAACTGGTTTTGCAGGGCTTCAAGTTCATCTGTAGCGGATGAGTCTGGAGCCGCGGGCCGGCTTTTCCCTTGTCGACAATGACGACACTTCCATACGTCACGTTTAGTCGCACCCATCGAGATAAACATTGATTGCGAAATTCCAGAACACGATGAGCCCAAATGAAAGAGATTTTTTTAAATTCTTCGCAACACATGAAACGGCCGTCATCAGCAATATGCTCAGAGCAATCTACACAGAAAAACGATGGCATTGCGCCGCAACAATAACATACACAACCCTAATACACAAAATACAAAACCTATTATGGCAGTTAATTATGAATTATTGTAGTTATTATTTAATTATTGTTATTATCATAGCCGTTATTGATTATTATTATTATTATTAGTATTATAGTATTGTTAGTAATAATACTATTATTGATAATATACTAAATAAACAAGCTTACAAACATCCAAAGTAAGCCAGTGCTTTCAAGCGATTTCAACAAACTTCATTAATGGCCTGATGAGAGAATTGCTGTGTAGCGCTGTATACTCACGAACAACTTTCTGTGCAGTCAAAGGCAAGCTATGGAGGAAAAGCGCGCTCACGTTATAGCCCTCCTGAAAGTATTCCAACATCCTCATTCGCGTTAGTCAAAACTGGCCAACACAAGACATTTACATCATACTTACTACTGCGTTTACGATAGTATTTATTTATTTATCTATTTAAGAAATGTATTACAGGCCTCGTGGGAGGAATTCTGTAAGGCGGGTAGTACAAGCGAAAAATATATTACAACATCGGTAAAGTTACTTCATTTCAGAATGGCAATGAATTCGTCGTCTAACATCATTTGTTGTCTAATCTGCACTTCTCTGGGAAAAAAGACAGTACAGAACAAAATCCAGAATGGTGCTTTAGCAGTACAGTAAAGAGAGTAGTAAAGTACAACGAAGTTATATAATGCAACGGTACAACAACAAAGTTATTTAACACCAATATATAACAGCAATGATAACAATATTCATACCATCACTTCGCTGGGGAAAAAAGTATACAGCCTAAACAAAGTATAAGAAAGTGACATATGATGATGGAATAAGTGTTAAATTTGAGTAATTTCACTGCTTTTCTCTTTCTCTTTGGGCTAATGCGAAACTTTCACACGTAGAAGCTACGTTGATTCAGTATCTGTTCCAAGAAACCAAACGCGGTGTCGAATTTGCCGTACTACTTGTCGCAGTAGCAAATCTGAAGAAGTTCGAACCTGGTAGCTTTCTCTTCATTGCGACAGGACGTTGTCCAGAGTATACAATTTATCAGAGTGATTCAGTTTAGCCTCTCGTTGGTATCAAGATTCCAATCACGATATTCAAAAGCGTCTTTTTTAAAGAGTTGGAATGAATACAACGTAACCAGTTTAATCAAGACTACAAAATGCATCTGTCAGGTCCGGTCCCCTGTTTTCAGCCTGTGTCATAGAAACGACGCAAAGGAATTTGTCATTGCCAGGTAACTCTGAAAGTAAGTGGCGTCCTAAGAGCAAGCTGTATTGTAACTGCAGTGTAATCGAAGCTGGTTACCGAAGCATTGAGGTATAGAGGCCTTTCGCAGCTGTGGACGAGGAGGCACGGATTACATGAAAATGATAATGAAACACGTCAATTTCCCTGAGCCATTTTTGATGGTGACGCAATACCATTGAGAAAGGAGAGGTGAGAAAGTAAGTTCAAGTTCATTTATTTACCACATACATGGAGTTTCACATAAGTGGTTGGGACGAGGGAAAAAAAAGCTGCGTTAAAAACAGCTTGACTAGCCCCACGTGCCCGGTTCACTATGGCAGCATGGCAGTAAAGGAAAAGTACATTTCAACATCGGTGTCAAATGAGAAAACATGACATCCACAGAAAACACATTTACTAAAAGTGAAATTTAACTATGAACATATTTAACACAGCATGCTTAAAACAGAAGTGTTAGAGAGTGTGCGAACATTTTCATAAGGAATGTTGAATTTATTTAATGTCTTCGGAAAGCAATACCTAATGTTTGAAAGCCATAGTTCGTGCGCGGCCGTGGCACATACCATTGTTCCGAGTTTCTCTTTTGGCGCGAACGAGGATTTAGTTGCAAGTTAGCTACACTGTGTATATAATCGTGATTTTTCACAATATGAGATCTAAAGCAAAGTAATAAAGTGTATTCATATAGCACATTCAATTTAATCACAGTATATTTAACGAATAGTTCTGAAGTGTGTGCATTATATAGTAGGTTTGGAACAGAACGTAGGGCCTTTTTTGTAGGATAACACGATTATTTATGGATTGCTGTGTTCCGTTACCCCAAATTAAGTTACACTAACGTAGATGTGATGAGAAGAGTGCCTTAAATGTCGAAAGCTTTTGAGGAACTGGCAATATACGCTAACATTTTCTCAGTACACCCAAGGCCTTGCAAAGTTTGTTTTGCAAAAGTTCCGTATGATGATCCCATTTCATATATTCGTCAAACATTACACCTAGAGATTTTGCTGTGGAATAAAATTCAATTTTATTATTATTCAACTTGAGATTATAAGAATGAGTGGACTCATAAAGCGGGGATTTAGAGCGAAAAAGAACAGCTTTAGCTTTCGAGCAGTTAATTTGTAAAGAATGGTTAAATGCAAAGTAAAGGGGTTACGCGAAGTAAAGGGGCCATGCAAATCGGGCATAAATGAAGCTGATATTTCAAGCAAGATTTATGTGTATCTCCCTAGTGCAAAGATTCCATGAGGTTATGTGAGTTAAACGGACGTCGATGTCACTACTTATTAATAGGGAACTTATTTCCGGTTTGTTTTTAGTCTTTCGGGCCTCAGTTCTACGTTACTGCTCTATAATTCATGAGAAATGAACATAACTAAACAATTACAGGGCAGTCGGTGGCTATAGGGATCATATGGCGATGAAGGCTTTATCATGGATGCTATATTCTTCAGTTGTATTCGCACGATTTTTTTTATTAGAGCTCCCAAGACAGTGATTCCCGGAGAAGATACACATATACTATACCGATTGTGCCGCAACGTGTTGTTTCTTGTGGGACTTGAATAGGCGAGCCTTGACTCTGTCGCGAGAGTCGCCTCTTACACCTTCATATCTTTAGATACCGTACATAGCATTTCTGTTTCATTGCCCAAACATGACTACCGGTCCCTTTAAACTAATTGAAACACGGTGCAGAACCCTTAGATTTAAAATTTTCGGACCTATGGTGTGAATAAGCCGGTCCCTTTATCTGCAAATTTAAACCTCTCGTGTAGCATTTCATGCTCGTAAAGATGTACCGACACAGGAAATAGGGATCAAGTAGGTTTTGGCGATATAATTATGACGTGACGCCCACACCGCACATGAAATCGCTTGTACGTGCTCCATCGCGTATAGAGTTGCATCGGCGCTTCCCCCGGTACGTAGATTAACTGCTTCCGATGTCTGAAGTGCACAAATGCATAGCGCGAACAATGTAGGCGAAGATTAGGAGAATAGAGGGGCATCGAGTAGCGGAAGAACGCTCCGACAAGAACAGACTTTGGCGCCATGCAATGTCTCCCTTTTATTTTGTTCCCAACGTTCATTGAGTCATACCGTGGGCCATTACCAAGCTCAGGAGCTTGGGGGACATACAGATATTAGTAGTATGCCGTAGCTACTGTTATCTACTAACGCAAACACAAGTGAAGGGCATAGGTGGAGTCTGGAAAATAAAACATCGAATCTATTTTGCCCGATGAGGTGAAGTGAGTACGCGGTAGAAAGAAAAATGAGATAGCGAGGAAGATCAATAAAATTGTTTTCGAATTTTCCCATTCACAGGTCGCCAAAATGAGCGGAACTCAGACTCACTGACATAGATTTTTGGCTTAGGGTTAACTCGGACTCACCAAAGTTTTACTCAGCCGGTATACTCGAACTCACATTCACCAGAATTCTACAGAGCCGGGCTCACTCGGACTCCCTCATTAGGATCCCATTGAAGAAGGTCCACTTTGCATTACTCTCACCTGGTCAGGCTTTCTCGTGAATTGAACACACCAAATAATGAAATACTGAGGTACGAGACTAAATATACCACATGCAGATAGATCACAAACGCAAAGCATTTGATGCAAATGTACGCACAAGACCTGTAATATACATGAACGATCCTTATTTCATGTGCATCATAATACGTTGGAAGAAAACATCCGAGGCACTTTAAGCCCTTCTTGTGAGCTGCGAATGCGAAAGCATTAATGCCCAATTGAACTCCGTTCTTTCGAGTTATGAACGATTCGCGGGCAAGCGAGCGCGTTGAGACGCTTGGCCGCTGGTTAAGCCCTGTGGGTAAGACACTCGGTTTCTGAACGTGGCGTCTTTGATTCGAAACTCAATACCACCTGGTATTTTTTGTAATTATTCTGTTCTTAAACGCTAATTTCTTTATAGCGATTACAACGCAAAGTTTGAACTCAGGCGAGAGCTTGCGCCGACAAGGAACGTGCGGTTGACACAGGCTTCCGAGAGTGAGGGTGACCTGGCGTAGCGGCGATGCCCTCTCCCCTCGCGGAACACCTGCGCGATAGGGCAGCAGCACGTGTTCCCTTTCGCCCGCTCTGCTCCGTCGAAGCACGCGCGTGACGTGGCGTCGAAGTCAATGGGAATTTAGGTGGCATTTTTGGCGTGTCCAGACGACAGACACCGGCTTTTTCGCTCGACGGGCCATTTAGTGCTTTCGTATCAATATAGAGAAAAAAAAAACTCATGGGGAATGGGCCCTTACCGGGTCGTTTGCGAGCGGTAATTTCTAGCCGCTGAGCGCACGGAGTGTAGTGAGAGAGTAGACCAATGAGCGCGTGGAGAGAATCGATTGTGAAGAGCGCACGGCTAACAGTAAGCACGTACTAAAAAGTGTCTTGAAAAAGGTCAGACAACCGCGGAGGCCTGCAGGGCCTGCTGCAAAAAGAGTCGTCGTGCAGATAGTCCTGGAAGAAAAAAGAATGGGGCGGCGTTAGAGGAGCCTGGCTGGCCGAGGCTAGCAGTCTGGCGTCATACTCTCTCCTAGTTTTTTTATGCGAAAGCATAAAATAGCCCATTCAGCGAAAACGCCGGTGTCTGTGGTCTGTAGCCGCGAAACGGCACCTATGTTTTTATTGACAGCGACTACAGGTCATGTGCGCGCCTCGACGAAGCCGAGTGAGCGAAAGGGGACACGCTGCTGCCGCGCCCGGTGTTGCGTGAGGGGATCGCCATGACGCCACGTCTCCCTCGGTCTCGGAAGCCTGCGTTATCCGCGCATTCCTTGTCCACGCAAGCTCTCGCCTGCGCATCATCTTTGCCTCTGTAATCGCTATAAATAGATATCTATAAAACAAAACAGAATAAACCCGAGAAGAAAAACGATAGCGGTAGTGATTTTCTAACCTACGACCACACGATGACAAGCCGAGTGTCTTACCCACTGATGTAAACCTGCGGCCGGCTAGCTCGCAGGCCTGTGCACTCTGCTTTATGACATATTGCTAGTTGGACCGAAATTTCCATTACCAAGGCCGGCGTGACGAAAGCGGTGACGTCAAATCACCACGGCTTACTGAGCATGCTAGCATGCCCATTAGATTCTATGGCAGTCCGGCAGGTAGCATGACGTCACGGATCGAAGTGTTGGTTTTGGCCAAGCCTCTCAACGCATTCTCTTGCCTGCGAGGAGTTCATAAAGCGCGTGCTACATGGAGCGAATTTTCACGGCGAACGACGCGCGGCGAAAAGGGACGCGTCGACACGACGCTGAATATTTCACTGCGTTGCAATACATCAAGCGAACAGCGGGCAGACGCCGCCGAAGGTTCGCCCTGTTGGTATCAGTACTATCATACTAGGCATATGGGTTGTGCTATACGACGGAATAAATATGAACACTTTTTAAGGTGTCATATACCGATTTTATAATTGAAATGTGTTTAGTAATATGAAATGCTCCGGTATTTTTATTGTGGTTTGACTTAAATTTGTGTAATGCAATGTAGAGACGCAATGTAGAGACACTGTTTTTTTTTTTCAGCCTGCATGGTGAGTGCGATTGCCGTTTTTCCATCAAAACGTGCAAAAAGCGAGTGTAGTGCTGATTTGTGCTGGTGTAACGGGCGTCAGGTTAGTGCCGCATTGCCATTCTGCTGTTACGCAATTGTTCAAGGGACTACGGCATCAGGTTGTCCATATTACCAACTGTGAATCCGGAACCGCAGAGGAAGCCAAGCCGTTGCGTTCAGCGTCACTATGGGGGTCTTCCGGTGCCTTTTGCTCTTCAAAAAGAAGCTGCGGCTTCTCAAATTGCGCTAGCTCGAGGAGAAAAAAGAAGAGAAGGAGACAGCTATGGGTCCACCCTCCATGACTACCAAGAAGGAATCAAGGTGAATAACACACTGCGGTGGGTAACGCTCAGTATGCTCAATAATTATCACCTTTATCATCACCATGAGACTACATTATTGTCCACTGTAGCACGAAGGTCTCTCCCTGCGATCTCCAATTACCCGTGTCTTGCGCTAGCTGATTCCAACTTGCGCCACCTAGTTTTCTGCCGTCCTCGACTGCTCTTCCCTTCTCTTGGTATCCATTCTGTAACAATATATATTGGTCCACTGGTTATCCATCCTACGCATTACATGGCCTGCCCAAGTCCATTTTTCTTTCTCTTAATGTCAACTATAATATCGGCTATCGCCGTTTGCTCTCTGATCCTCACCGCTCTCTTCCTGTCCCTTAACGTTAAACCTAACATTTTCCGTTCCATCGCTCTTTTTGCGGTCCTTAACTTGTTCTCGAGATTTTTGTTAACCTCCATGTTTCTGCTCCATATGTTAGCACCAGTAGAATGCAATGATTGAACACTTTTCTTTTTATTGACCTTATCAACTTATCACCTTATACTTGCTTTTCACAACGCTCGTACCATGTTAATTGTCAACGTTGCTTCTGTCACTGACCAGTTGTAAAGCACACAGTTTGAACAGGAACGGTCTTATATCTGCTGAAGCGCAGCAAACAATTTGCATATTGCTACGAGTTCTGGGTCGCATGTTGATGCAGAATTTATCATTCATTAATACCCGCTGGCTGCGGGTATCAATCAACGTGTTGCACGCCTACCCCAGACGAAGTAATTAAGGCTGCTTGTAGCGTAAATCAAATCAAATTGCATTTTATTGTCAATGAATACGTGATAAATGTTTACAGGAATATTTGGACCGTTAGACTATATGGCTTGTTATCAGTCTAATCTAACACACGACTTTATGTGAATAGGTCTGAAAGCAGAGGTGCAGTGAATAGGTTAGACATAGGGTGCATATACATTGCAGCTTTGCTTTTTTTATACATGTAATACAAATCGCGATCAATACAATTCAAATCTATACAAATACAAAGTCGAGATATGCACGTGGAAAAAGGAAACAATACAAATGACTAACAAGACAATGTCTAACATACAAAGAAAACTACACTGTACCATATACATTCGAAACCAGAAACCTTACCAGTAAAAAAAGTATTAATAACGCGCCAGAAATATGGTACGAAGCAAGTAGCCTTAGCATTTCGTATACAAGTTCAGTTGCTGCATGACTGATTTGGAAAATGTATTTTACAAGAGAGTTCCAAGTTGCGTGCAAGTTTAACTTTGAGGGGAATGGAGTTCCAAATTTTAGCAGTAATTCACTGAATTAATCTTTCTCTGTATACGTCGTTGCAGGTAGGGAGATTAATGTTGCCGTTCGCTGCGTGCCTTTTGTTATGGGTTGGGAAACAAAAGCTGCAGGGTAGTGGAAAGTTATTGTTAAATATAGCATACACTAAAACCATAGTTTTATAATTTCATTGTATAATTAACGTTAGTATCCGAGTATTCGCAAATAATTGCGTGCTTGGGAAATGAGGGGGCGAAAACGTTTTAATTCTGAGAGAGCGTTTTTGTAACCGTTAAACCGGTGCTATGTACGTTATGTAAGTAAAGCCCCATATTTCGCTACAATAACTCAGTTGTGAGTGAAATAGGGAAAAACATAAAGATCGAAGTAGGTTATATTCAAAGTAACCTCTGGCTTTTATGGAGCCTAAAACTTGCAAAAGCGAGCTGTTTAGATGTTCTTCCCCATCCAAGTTTTCATCCATTACTGCACCCAAGTAGTTAAACGTGGAAACGCGCTCAATGGTTTTGTTTTTAACACGCAAGTTCAGACAAGTGTAATCTAGATTTTTTCTCCTGGAGTGAAACATAAGGTATTTAGTTTTGTCAGTATTTATAGTTAGTTTGTTACGAGAGAATGGATCCCAAACAGACCATGCGTACACAGTGAAGGGATTGAACTTCCCTGTGGCAGTTTTCCTCTCGTGTTGGCACTATTTAACGAGAAATTAAATGGTTAGAGAGATTGGGTTGATTTTTGGAAATCTTGATCACTCAGTATATTTCCGCACAATATATGCGGCGCTATTTGAAACCAATAAGCGTCTTCAAATGAGAAACAATCATCACAAATCCTGCAAAAAATGACACTACAGTGCATTCATCGAGCTGCACTAAATGCAGCGCAAATACTGCGTTGCATGTAGAGAAATCTGTGCCACAGAGGACAGTCTAAGTTTGTTTTTACTGCAGTTCCAGATAATGGGGAAGGACCCACCAATGTTCTTCAAGTATTACAGGATGTCGCCAGACAAGTTTGATTTTCTTCACCGGCTTGGTACAAACGACCTCGTCAGGCATTTTTTTTGTGCTGAGAACCATTCTTCTCAGAAGACAGGCTGGCCATTACCATCATTTATAGCAGGACATTAAAGCAACGTTTAGTACATCTCAGTTTATGTCTGCGTTTATGTGAAAACTTTCTTTTTTTCATGCAGGTACCTCTCTTCAGGAGTAAACATAAAGCAAGTCGCGATGCTTTTTCGTGCAACACCTGTCACTTGTTGGCTGGTCATTCACGGCATTTGCTGCATATTGTGGAAAGGACTAAAACCACTTTATCTGCCTGTGATTATATGCTATACAAGCTATTACGTATAAACAAATCAGCAGCTGGACTCAATGTTGACTAGCTCAGTTGCTGTTTAGTATTATGGACCAAATTAATGTATTGTTGGTGTTAACACACTGAGGCAACACTGGGAGTATCGATGACGACAAAGTGGAGGAGGTTAGAGAATTTCAGGCTCATAGCTTGTCAATGTGGAACGAAGTGTCAGTGCACGGGAGTTTTGAACTTCGCCTCCAACGAAGTACGGCCGCCACGGTTAGGTATCGGGCCCGCGACCTTGGGCTTCGCAGTGCAACACCGCAGCTACTGAGCCACTGAAATAGGTTATTGGCGAAACTAGTCACAGGCGTAACGATATCTGATGGACTTTAATGTAGCGGGTGGAACGTGGCTACAACAAACTGAAGTTCAATGCGCCAGTCACCAGCTGAATGTTGTGCCGTAAACCATGTCATGTGCACCTCTCTTTCCATAGAACAGGTGCCAGGACTTGCGCGCTTGGAGGAAGTGGCAGAAGGCTTTGCGAACCGTTGGAATTTTCCAAAGTGCCTTGGAGCAGTAGACGGGAAATAAACACAGATAAGGGCGCCTCCAAATTCTGGTAGCAATTACTACAACTACAAGGTATGTAAATCATGCGCGAGGGTTATTCTGGTCAGATGTGACAACGCTGTTCTCATTTTTCTTTTTTTAGAGAACATTCCCCATTGCGTTGATGGCAGTGGCAGACGACAGCAACAAACTTGTTATGGTAGATGCCGGGCTCCAGGCCGACACAGTGACGTGGGCGTGTTTAAGGCAACGTCATTCGGCAAGGATTTTTGCGAAAAATTGCCTAAATTGCCGGCCGCAGCACGCCTCCCAAATAGCAACAAGGTGGCCGCTCACATATTTGTGGGAAATGAAGCCTTTCAACAGAGGCAGGATTTTATACGACCCTATCCCGGAAAAGGAATGCAGCCAAGGCAAAACGTGTTCGACTACAGGCTAAGCAGAGCGAGGCAACATTAAAATAATTGGTCTGGTTGCAACGTTGAGCTCGTGTTTGAAAAAAAAAGAACAGTGATTCTTGTTATTATGTATATGACTGGACAGCCTGTGAATAGCGGATTATGAACCTGTTAAATGTTTTTATTCCAGGCGCATTGTCGACAAGGTCATTGGGATTCTGGTGGCACGATGGAGAGTCCTTCTTGGCCGCCTCAACCTCCTGCCAAAAAATGCAACACATGTTGTGCTGACTTGGTGCGCGCTGCAGAGGTTATTGTGTTCAACGAGCAAAGCTACATATTCCCAACCTGGTTACGCAGACGGTGAAGACTTATGTAAACATTAACGCAGGCCAGTCGAGGAATGAGGCTCAGGTAAATAAGCTGTGTGACGTAGAAGGAACCTTGTCAGGAAATTACACGGTGGATGCTACCGAGACGCGCAACTTTTTTGCAGAGTGCTTTATGGCAGATTGTGGGCACAAACTTACCTTCCGGCAGTATCCAATCCGTAACCCCTCAAAGTTAAAACTTGGCTTAATGAGCGCTTTAGAATGAGTGAATACATTCCTGAAATCTATGTAGCTTTTGGAAGAAATCAAACCAACTCTGCTTTGGGGAGTGGCGTACTGATTGTCGTTAAAGTGTTTCGCGCTGCTCAATTGTCGTTGTAAAAAAAAACATGTGGCATCCAACATTAAATTTGTTCAGCGATATCATTTCTAAAGTTATAACTGGTTTAAATTCTAAAGCCAAGCAATGTGAATGCCCCAACACAAACTTTTACGTGTATTTGCACAGTAGAGCATGCAATTGACCTGTACAGGCCAAAAGCAGCCACAACCTTTCTGGTTCTCCTTTGAAGTGCAGCACACTCTCATAAGAAGCTAAAGTTTGATCGCTGTTACAAAGCACAGCGTGATCAAGAATTGTAAGAACAGTGCAGTGAGCTCAGAGCGCAGTGTATATATATGTACCATTCTGATAGACATAGGCACTTGGAAGCTGTGCAGTACGTTAAACTTATCACATACTATACCAGAATAATCGGGGAAGTATGCGCATAGGGGACGTCCTGACTTCTGGTGGTGGGTCTGCCTCTTCCACCATTTTGCCACGTGTTCTCGATTATTTTTCGTCTGTGCACACATCACCAATGCCAGTTCTGACATACGCGTGCGTTCATAATTGTATAGATGGAAATTTCATAGTTCCTGGAGTGACAAGATCAGATGGAAGGTACACATTCGCTGAAACCGAATACGTCTAAAATTGTCCCAATTTTATTGTACGCCTGCTTGTATGCAGGTCTTCGAGGCACAGCCTTACTTGGTTGTTCCAACATACGTTTCACAGTTTTCATAGCAATTTTCACACATTTTTTATAGCAATTGAGGTGCCTGGAAAACTACGCTGATACAAGAGAAACAATCGCATGAAGGAATTTAGAATGTAAACTCCCCTCTGCTCTATTCTTTCCTCTGCCGAGCACGCCAGTTTCGGAAACTGTGTTCTCCAGCGATCATCGCTCACCTGTTACCGGGCCACTTGTAGTTGACGGCCGACTCGAAACGACCTAGAAATCAGTACTACTGATGACTCGAACCAATGTTTTATACATGTCGATGGGCAGTAGAGGTTCTCCTGGGCCTCTTCAACCGAGAACAGACTTTCGCGATGCTGCCGAATGGAGCAACTTGGTATAGAAGTTAAAATTATGCTCTATGCAAAATCGAAAGTCGTCAATAGCTCCATTATGGCATGAAAGTTGAATAAATTTGTTTGGTTTAGTGGAAAAATCAATAAATCAAAGTGGTATTAGTATAGTCTCCCGCTGAGCTCGTGTGTTTGATACTTGCTGGCGCTGGTTATAATAAATGTCACAAAATGGAAAATGAGACATCCACCCGAACGTAGAAATTGCTACAATGGGAACCTCCCATACGGGTTCCCCGAAAGAAAATACTCTCGGTTGAAGAAAAGTTCATCCCGGTCCGGGACTCGAACCCGGGACCACCGCCTTTCCGGGCCAGCCGCTCTACCATCTGAGCTAACCAGGCGGCTAGCAGATGACAGGGGGAAGTCGAATTTCGGAAAGCCGCTAGGTGGAGAAAAGTAAGTAAATGGAAAATGAGACATCCACCCATTTGTGCATTAAATATCATTAGCCACAGATGCCCTCCGACTCTTTGGCCGACAGTGTTTTACAGTGAGTCACTGAACTAAGGGGTATTTGCTTGATAACTCGATCTGTTTGAAAGTTCCTGACACGATAAATCTGTAAACCTTCCTTCGGGCTAAAACACAGACTTCTCCGAAGGTGTGCAGTTATGCAGCCTACCGCAACACTGTATCTGGAATGAAAACAGGTTCAATAGTTGAACTAAGCAAAGCTCTGGGAACAGTCATCCGGCGCACGACGCGTTCCTCCTGCAAAGTCTGCTCGTTCCTTGGGAGACTTCCACCGCAGGCAAGAACTTCGTGTCTAAGGACACCTTCGATTTTTTTGATAATGCGCTGTTCCTCTAGTTCTAGAATTTTCCGAGCTGCTTCTATCGCTGAGACGTCGATGTTTCCGTCGTATACTTTCACCGTAACATTGGGACGTCCCATGCCGCTGATGTCGACATAGTGAGTGCACAGCCACGTGCTCCCGTCGCATTCGCTGTGGCCAACGACGTAGCGAACCAGCATTCCGACGCCTTGGATGTGTGCATCCAATGAACCACTGTCGCCTGCAAGAAGATAATGCTCACGGTCAACCAATTTCGCCACGCTATAGTGACATAAAAAAACGTATTATGCAACAAGAGCCAGTGTGAGGCGCTTTTTATAGGGTATATATCATTTTAAAATTTCTTTCTATCAGATGGCACAATTCTCATAATTGGAATGAATTGCTTCATGAGGCGCACATTATGTGCAAAATAAACCGAATTGCATGTTTGACTAATGAATAAAATTTAACAAATAAAATACTTTAACACATCACTTTATGGCTCATCATGCAAATGTAGCCGGTGATATTCTAAGGCAATATCGCCTGAACAGGAATTCCGATGATGGCAGATATGCACCGTCAAACTTTCTGATATAATGCAGTGTTGTTCCACGTAGGTTTTATTGCGATATCAATTATATGGATATTTCAACCAGATTTCTGTCGTCGGCGTCGGCGTTGCCGTTGCCGTGGGTTCCGTATAAAGTCGAAGGGCGATAAAATCGTCGCCGCGCGCCGTACGCACGAGCGATAGTGTGCGGGGGACGCGCGCTATCACGGAGAGCGAAGGCACGGCGGAAAGCAAACATTACCGTCGTGCGAAATGCCGCGGAGGTATGGGAGGGAGGGTGGTGGGGCGACGCTGTGCTTCGGCACCAAAGGCGTATCTTGCAACCGGGCGCAAGGGGAACTTGCCACTCAATCTCCCACGCGAAAGCAAGAAAGCGGGAAGGCAGCGTGGAGGGGGGGGGCGGGGTGCAGCTTTTACTCTGCCAACAACTGCGCTCGTACTTTGCCCGACTGTGGCGCTCGCCCGCACCCTCTCTTCTCTCCACACTCTGACCTTTGTATGCGCTGTGCATTCGCTGCTCAGTTTAAGTTGAAGCGATAGACCACACGAACCTTCGCCCGCTGCGGCGGCTGCGCTTGCTGCCAGTGTTTTGACAGTCGTTGTCTGCGGCCCACGGTGTTAGAAGTAGCTGCGGCCATTTAGTGTGATCTATTCATGTTTGCTTGTGCACGCTGACACCACGCTTGTTAATTCAGTTAGTAAGCGAATGTGTCCAAGTTTATGCAGCCGATAAAACTACTATTCCTACTCCGAATAGCTCTCTACTAATTTGCTATCGCAATTGATGCTTCGCCTTTCGGGCGAAACTGCGACATTTTTGATCAAAATCTCCGTTTGTGCATTCAAGCGCTACGATAACGGGGACACCAACGTTTGATCGCACACTTTGTGACTGAATATAACTAGAATGATATCCCCCATGAAAATTCGTTCTGGTTTTATAAATTCCAATAAGTGCCTTAAAGTAGTGAGGTAAAAACTTGATTAACGAACTTTTTTCGTTGGCCAATTGGTATTTCGATTTTTTCGAGGAAGAAGTCTCAGCCTGTTCTTGTAAGCAATTTCAAGAATTAGAGTTGTGCTATGACCCGCGACGATTTATAAAGATGATGTAATCTCTGAAAACAAAACAGTGTAACGTATGTATAATGGTAATTCGTCACCGAAAACTGCCTCGAAATACGAAAACCTAATTCGTCACTAAATTTTTGTTTTTTTCTGCGCATGTTCATATAGAACCGGCTGATAACAAAATTTTTTAGACAACTGCGCTTAATAAATCAGGGTATATATTATTTAATTAATATTACCAGGGGCGTGCAAATATCTAATAGTATAAATTTAGAATCATATTTCGAATCAAATTTCGAATCGAATTAGGAAACAGAAAAGGAATATCTAATGAAACACAAATTGAACACCAACTTTTATACGTTGTGCAAGGAACATAGTGCTGCACAGTCTCAGCAGCTTAAAAAATTAGCTAAAAAATCTTGCTAGCTATCGTTAACTTAGGTACCTACGAATAGAGATGCACAGTACGTTTTACTCGTATTAAAGGGAACATCAAATTAATTATGCCAGCACTGGTAACAACTCACTTCGTATACGACGGCCTGCAAAATATCTTTTCATCGATGGAATGTGTGTCAGATAGAATGAAGTATTTTTTCCCACTAAAGCTTAAAAATTAGCGAATTGTCGTAAATACCAACACGGTATTCAGATAAGCTGTGGGCCATATTGTGCCTAATGGCAATCTTCTATTGCTCACTAAGTAGTGCTTTCCCAGTGTCCTTCGAGAACACAATATGGTTTTTTCATAGTTATGGAAGATGGTTTCTGTGGGTGGTTGTCAGCTCGTTATAAGGCCACTCTGCGTGACAGTCGAAAGCAGGGGATGCACATGACGTCATCGGCGCCGCTGGTAAAGAATTCTCGAATCGGGAGGCCTGCGGCAAGTTCTCCTGGGTCATTCACTGAAGGTTCGGATATTCGAAAATTTTAATATTCTAGAAATCGAATATTGAATGTTCGAATCGCGAATCCAATTATTCGCACGTTCACAGTTCGATTAGTAATTTAATTCTCAAGTATTTGCGTACCCCGAATTATTACATAACGATTCATATTTTTCTAAAACTCGTGCACACCAAGGACAAAGAGCTGAAGCGTCCCGCTTCTACAAGATAGCAGTTATGCTTCATGAGTTTGCACGTGGTATGCAAAGCAACCGTAATATTCGCTTTAAAGTTGTGTCCAATTTTGATTATGTGACATAATAGGAGGGGGCACTTGAACTTTGGAACAGCGCCGGTAGTTGATCGCGCGCAGCAAAGGTGCTCTTTGGCTTTCTTCGGACTTGGTTGAACCAAACACCGTAGTTACTTCTTTCAAAGTGCACTTACATATGTTGTGTGCCTGTGCTTACTGTGCACACAAAATGCATCAGTGTGCAAGTAAACCACGTCATTTAGAGTAGCAGGCCAAGCGTATGGCGAGCAAACATCCCCAGCCTAACTTCAAGAATATTTCCTTTTTCTCAAGCGATACCCACATAGCAGGCGTCGTGAGGCTCGCACTCATTTCAAAAGTTACATACTAAATCTGGCTACTACGTGTACTCGCGTCCACCCTATAGGTGCTGTCCAAGTCAGGCCTATACTGTGCCGGCTTTCTTGAAGTAGCAATGGCCAATCGGGGATGCCTTGCCTTTCTCTACAGCCGGCGCCGGAATCTATTGCAGGCACCAGAAACGTGTGACACCGCCATGTTTCGAACATTATCTATTATTGCAGGACATCTATCCTGCATACTTAAGCAAACGAACATGGCGAACACTGGTGGCCTGGTTGGTAGATTTTGGGTACCAAAAGTCGGAAACTAATGGTGTACGTTCTTGCGATGCTTATTACCTGATCTTGAGCAAGGATATGGGTTAGTTCATTAGGCAAGCAGTGCACGTTTCCTAAAGAACTTAATATAAGAATTCAAGAATCGAGGACAAGTTAAAGATCCTTTTGGCAATGGCGGCGGGGATACTGTCGTCCGACACGAATTTGGATCTCGGCAACGAGAATCATCCTTTAGTTTCAAATTGCATTTTCTAAAAAAATACAGTCGTCGTGGAAACATCTGCACCAGTATGCACAGAGCTTTTTGTTCGCAAGTGGTATCTGGCATTGACCGTCATTGACACGTGCAGTGTCGCGATTGGCTAGCGTATGCTGTTGTAGCGTCAGGACGTTTTTGGGAGTTCCGGCGTCAAAGCTTTCTTTTCTGAATAATGGCCGTCATGCATAAGCACCTTGTACGATTGGCCATAGCTGTGGTTACCATGTCGCTATCGTGAATGAGCATAGAGAACAGGAGGACACACAGATATGCACGCACATACCCCAATTAGACCATTAAACCATTAGTGGAAGGCGCACGAACACCGGCGAATCAAAAAACTCTCTTTCGTAAAATAAGTTCTGTGAATACAGGACCTGGGAACAAAATTTACAAATTTTTTTTTCGTTCGGTCGTAAATGCTCTCAGCCGTTGCTCAGTCAAATGCTCTCGCATCCCTAGTTGCTGGTATTTGCTCCTACGAGCAGTCCAAGCGTAAGTATTATTATTATTATTATTATTATTATTATTATTATTATTATTATTATTATTATTACTTTTTCGTGTGGTACGGCCGGCGCTGGTCCGTTAGGAGGTTAAAGTTATTACCGAAGATGCCGTGAGTTTCGCTACAATGTCAGTTGCAGGACCATTATGCCAAAAGCCGTAAATTGACTACAGAAGCCCTCCGTCTCTTTATCGCCAGATATCCCATGACAACAGCAAGATGTCAGGAAACACACCAGCCGTCTTAATTCAGCAGGGATTCGCGTTTTTTTTTTGCAACAATGCAGTGATTTAAGTATATTTTTCGTAAATATGTATACAAAATAGATTATCAGCCTCGATTTAATGTGATAAGGTAATGATTTCAAGATCTTGCAGCACGCCAGAAAAGATATATTCGTGAAGTCCAGTGTTCCAAAAGACTGCTGGCTATCAGATGCATCATTTTCTGAGGACTCCAGAATAATTTTGCCTTAGTGGGGTTCTTTTAACTATGGCAGAAAAGCCACCTTGTCACCGCTGCGGGCACGAAAAAGAAGGTAGAGGCCTAAAAAAGTAAACACAAGTGCGTGATTTCATACTTTGTTTCTTACGATCAATAGGCATGTGGAATCGATCACGATGGCCACATACGCACAACTGACGAATCTACACAGATCAACATGGGAGCCTTATGGTGAACGTCAGTGTCGAGATGCGCTCACTTTCCATAAAGTAATCGAATACACCCGACGTGACATACATTTAAAACTTGATGTAACCCGACACCACCGCTCACAAGTGTACATCCGGTATAATTAATTCAGGTTGCCGTGTGTGTCCGAATATGCTAACCTATGTATTTATTTACAATTAATTTGTACCCTTGCCAAAAAACACATCATGTCGCCAGCTTCTGCACCACGTTAAGGTGGTAAACGAAGGAACGATGATGAAAGACTAAGCAAGACAGTGGAGCTATTAGGCAGGTTAACAGCCGTAGCGGGGTCGCCACATGCAACAAAAATAAAAATGAACACATCTCCCATTCCTCCATATAGTCTTCACCGATGCCTCGTGGCACTTTACAGATATTTTATGGACTTCTGGCTGTGATTCAGGCGCGCGAATACAGTCTCTCTAATTTATTGTACTGACAGAATGCTTCCCAGCAAAAGTTTGCAAATCTTAACGATATGCAAGTCCATGCGCTTCTAATGAGATCTTGTTGACCCCACTGTAGAGGAAGCCATATTATGTGTGTTGTGTCGAATGAGGAAGAAAGTACTCGACAAAAATGGATTATTTTCGCAACTCATGAACGTAAGCTAACCCTTTTATTGACATCAGTCTAGACTGCGCTAGAAAACTTCAATTGAGCACTTTTTAAGCTCCTCCATACTACAAATTGTTTTCTTTACATGTATGTATGACGTCCCGCGAAACATAAAAGAAAAAAATTATGCATATTTGGTACTTAACCCAAACAAAGTTACAAAGAAATAGGAAGTACTAAGTGTTACAATCTACAAAGCAGTCAAAAACAGCTGTGCAAGTAGCATGGATGTTTAGAAGGAAAGTCAGTAAAAGCTTGGCCAATAACGGGTGCCAGTTACCCTTTAATACTCATTACTATGTGTTTACCAGCAGTTTTATGCCTTCGATAATTCAGATTTAGCAAGCGCTACCATTACTAAGCAGCTACTAGATTTCACAGGCAACTTAATAAAAGGTGCTAGCTCGTTTCAACACTTGTCTATTATTCTATTTATTGTGGCGGTGTTTATGCAATGTTTGGATAAATTATAGTTTCTATCATTATGTTGTAATATTTAGGTGCTGCATTGTGGCGCACATGTGTGCAGACTGTACTTTAGATAAGCATAGGTACATAACGTTATTTATCCAAATACATAGGTCTCCACCGGTACAACCTCTGTTTCGAAAGGTCATGGCTAGATGTACTTAAAAAGTGGTTCTTGCAAACATATCACGTATATTATCCAAATCATTGCATTGTGCGATGTGTTCTTCCCCTTCATTCTTTGTTACTTTCTTTACAATGCAGTTTATTCCACGCAACCTAACCTTCCTGTAGCGCCGGACCCTTACGTGTTTGATTGTGTTATAAATATCACTAAACAATGTGGAAATGCGGACTTCGTTTTTTCGCATACCTGTTTAGAGCAGACTTTTAGGAGAGACGTGACCTAATTATTGCTTGGCAGTGGAAGTGCCACTTGTAAGCAAAGCAAGTCCCCCTCACTTAAGTGTGCAGCAAATGCCAGCATTACCGGTGCTGTTGCAACTTATGGCTCGTAAACTGGCTAGCTTTGCGTAGGCAGCACATCACATGGGGCCAACTAGGGCCGATGATGGCTGTCAGCCGGCACTGGCTGGGCCGCGAAGGCCCGCCGTTGCCTCCGTAATGCCATTGCTGGCGAAGCTACTGTGACAGACATCCACCGCTGGCCCTGCCTTGCCGGTGAATGCCGGTAATGGCAAGGCCGAGCGACGCAACCGGCTATCCCGGGCCTGCTTTGCCGTTAGAGTGCCGTCATTGGCTGTACATCTCTAAACATTGGTTAACAACGTCTGTTCGAAGCTATAGGCGTAGCCACATTGTTTAGAAGTTCTGATAGACCCGTAAATATTGGCCTGTCAAACAGAACGGCATTTCAATACTACTTTTCACGCAGCATTCACCGGCCAATCCCGATTATATATGCTACACAGCACGCAATATTCATTTCAATTTTTCACGGCTCACGCCAAGTGCAACGAGATCACTCTGGTATTTTTTTTCTTACTAAATTATTATGTATGTTCTGCATATTTTTTTCGTTTTATTACGAAGGCTGTTAACTTTCGCGTAATTGTATTTATTGTGGTGAATCATTCAATCGGAGAATGTTTACAAGTGGCACAAGGGCACTCCATTATAACGCAGCAATGCGCGCTTGCCGTGTGCATCCTCGATAGGCGCAATAACAAATTCATGCGGGTATATGACTAAAAAGCATGTGCGCTTACATCTGCATCGTTTAAATAGTGTTGCGGCTAGTGAATTTCAAAATACTGCATTACTTTGTGGTGCAATCTTCTGTACCACTTGCCAGTAATGCCGTTGCTAGCTAGCTGTACATCTGTAGCGGCTGTAAATTTTATTGCCAGTGCAATAGAAGTCATTTTGGATGACAGCTTTCTACATTATTTTTCCGCATAAAGAACATATCGAAGCGTGTAGTAGTGTCTCTTGCGCCCAGCTTCATTATATAATCTTCGGCGTCTTTCCCCGAAAGCTCTGTCGTGCGTGTTTTTTTTTCTTTATTTTTTTTATGCCAGATGAGTTTTACAGACCAACTGGCACAGTACGCGTAAATTCCTCCTCACAGAAAGAATCGGGAAAAAAAGAAGTGGCGCCATGTTGAAGAAGACGTTTCTGCTGGGCTATTGGTGCATATTTCTAAAATAAAAAAACAGCAAATAAAAGGGCAAAGATTGTGAGACAAGCCGAACGATAACTTACAATGAAATTCTCATTTTGCACGACGCCAAATATATCTACACTGAAAAGAAAAGGGAAGGCGGAGAACAGAGACAACGCCACAAGAGATATACGGGGGTGGGAGGGGGGGAGTGAAGAGAAAAGGTTTGGTCAGACGACCAAGACGACTACACAAGGCGCTCTCCGTTGGAAGGGAACAGAAAATAAAGAAAAATAAAAAAAGAACAGGGATGTTCGTGGCCCGCCGCGCCATTCCGAACCTTGACGGATGGCTGATAGAGTTGAAGTTACCGACCTAGGACTGAGAACGAAGACCGAGGCTAAGATTAAGGAGAATACAGGATAATAGAATGGGAAATAAAAGAAAATGAACGGTACTGGATAAAAATGTAAGGTACTGAATAAAATTAGTTTCTGATTAAAAAGTGAAACAAGCATAAAGAAAAGAAACTACTAAAATATATATGCACTTTTTAAGTAGGTGAACTCTTTTTGTGAGAGCAACACAGATTTGAATAAATTGTTCGCTGAAGTTTCCATCTTATATCAACTAATCAATAAACCTATCGTTGTTTTGACTTTGCTAAGAGGCATACATAAGCTTCCTTATTCCTTAATAAATTCATACCCCCACTTACACCCTCACCGACACACCTCTGGTAACTTCTTCCTCTTGTAGATATCTCGGTATACACATGACACACAACATTTTTGCAATATGTATGTTGAGTTTTCAATTTACCAATGCCAACCGAATGTGTGGTTTTTTGCTCCGAAATTTACTTCATGGGAAGCTTTTATTTTATAAATCCATTGTGGGGTCCATCTTCAAGTACACCAATTCTGTCTGGAATCCAGCAACTGCTATACTTTACCGCGAGCTCTCGAAAGTGTCCAAAGCCTTGCTCTTCGTGTTTTGTTACATACAATTACTCACGTGTAGCCAGTAAATCATCGATTGGTTTACCTCGCTATGTGTGATCTCGCTTGAGTTTGTTTATTAGGATTTATTTTATTACTCCCGCTGCTTAAAGGACATATTTTTCTACATCCCACCTACGTTTTTTCTCGCAGCGGCCACGTTTGAAGCTTTCTTGTTTATGAAAAGAAGAAAAAAAAAACTGCCCGCTTTTATATGTAAAGCCCTCGGGCTTTGACACTATACAAACATAATTAAGCAAAATAATATGGTGAACTTCAACGAGATCTTTGTACTCGCTTTTTCGGCTTCACTTATATGTTGTATTATTTACTAGAAGCAAGAAATGCATAGGGGCATGTCAGCAAGTGGGGCTGTGCATTGGACTACCCCCTTGCGCACACGTTATCTTGCTCTACCATTCGCCTGGGATAAGCAGCGCAAAAAATAATAAAAAACATTCATTATTCGCTATGAGTTGTTCTACGGGCCCATTTGTCATGTTTTACATGTCAGCTATAATATATAATAAAATCAACACAAGTGCTGCTGCTCATTCAGCCAGAGCAGCTTCTGCATAAAGAAAAAATAAATAGATAAAGGAAAAAAAAGTGCGCGTGTCGTTCTTCAGTTCTTCACTACTAGCAGGCGAAGCGACACCAAGAATGCGTTTCACTCTCACCACGTTTTCCCTGCGTCCCCTCACTTTGCAGTGTCGAAGGTATGCACGGTTTATTATGCGCACAGCCGAGCCTGCGCTGCTACTCAGAATCGGATGGGTACACAAATAAGCGTGAATGATGCCCTCTTAAATTTGTCGCCTGCTGCCAAAAAAAAAAAAAAAAAAAACGTGGTGACTCTCGGTCTCTCGGAGGACGAAGGACCCGTACACATTCTGCTTCTGCCTGTGAGCTGTCGTTGCCCCCATCGCTTGCGTCATGTTTGTTGGCGAACCATGCATAAACTTGAGCAGCAACGTGTTCAGTACCAGCGGCTTGACCTTCGCCACTACAAGCTTGTTTCCACACTGCTATCGCGTGAAACATGAGCAGGGAGCCAAACGTCGGGAAACTGCATTTACTGCGAAATAAACTCAATTATCGCAAGGTAAGTACAATTGTCTCATTTTTAGTCTCAAGTATAGTGTTTCAACTAAGTGCATTGCCTAATACGTGTATTTTTTTTTTTTTTTGCAGAGATAATGTACGGCCACTTTTTACTACGTACGTAGACGGTGCTGTACCGCTTCAGCGTCAGCTGAAACGCGCCGTCTGTTTGAAAACACGCAGCACGGCATATTTCGGCTGGTACCCTCAAGAAGACCCAAGTGGGATTGTCGTAATTCCTAACTCAGGAAGTACATTCTGCGAGCTGACTGGTGTTGAGAACTTCCTGCAACACTGTAATCTGTTGTATTGTAGCTTGCTTAGGTGTTTATCATGAAATAATGCACCCTTTCTTTGCTACCTCAGTTCTAAAAGCTTACGCATTGCCAAAGGGTAAGTACAGCTGCCCACAAGCACTTACGAGAAGTCTTGTGATGAAGGCATAATTCATCGTAATTGGCTAGTTAGAACAAAAATCGCATATTTTGATGCAGCGGCATTTCCTACCTAATTTTTGCGTATTTCTGCTTCTTTTTTAAGCTTCAACAACTTGTTTGAATGGAGGAATCGTGTCTGTTGGAGGTTTCCTTCAATATAATGAACGCGATCATGGGCCGTGCAGTTGAACTGCCGCACAGCCTGCATGGGAAGAAAAGCAAGAGACTGTTTAACATGCGGCTATGCAGAGTGGGAACAAGTAATACGCATTTAATTTCTCAGTTTTGTGCCTCTTATATTATGCACTGCTGGCAGTGTTGGAATAATATATTCATCTTGCAAAACCCAGTATCCAGTGCACAGTACCATGCCTAATTATGGGCCCAGTGTCGTGCGCTGGATGCTGGGACGCTGGCAAAGCGCGGCATACTGGAAGCCGCTGAAACGGTGTACTGGTGCGAAATGCAGCTCTAGAGCCGATACCTTATATAATTTTTTCAAATAAAAAAAGGAACAGAGAGCGTTGCAATGCAATAAAAAAAGCAGAAAAAACAAACTAAGCCCACAGGATTCCAATCTCCTTCCTACAGATCCCAATCCCAGTATTCCACCACTACGCCACGCCGATTCGTGATCACCAATTCATAATTTGCCAGGTCAACACGTAAACACAGTTGCAGTTTTGCACAAACGTCTCGCACAGACATGGCAGACGCGCTATCGCCACGCAACTAAAATTTACGCCTCTATCAGAACAAAAAAGTTGTTGTCCGTACTGCACAGTATGCCTGGAAGTGCTGCAACACTTATTTGCTTTTGCGATTTGTATATTAACTCCGAAAAAAGCCTTAAATTAACCGCCGACCCGGACATTGTATGGGCGGTTACTGCCGATTTTGACAGCCGTTTCTTGTTCTTCGCGCAAGCCCGGGTAATGCAACATTTCCATAGCTCGAGAATGCATTTCAGGTCGACACGCATGTGTAATCACATACCTCCGTCAGATAAGCAGTTGGTTAATGTGGCTGGCAGCCTTCGGCGACAGCACATATACGTATGTTTATAACGCGTTATAACGGTGCTCATCGCTTGTTGTGCTGACACTATAGACACGAAATAATGGTCTGTTTAAAAACACCGATAGGAAAACTAAAATAGAGTGATTTATCCTCGTTAGACTTGTTGATTCCTCAGCCCAGACGGGCCGATAGAGTGTAGACGGACTCATCGGGTACGGTAGGCCTAAATTTCGGTGGAAGTGAACGATCTCGGCGCGAGTACCTGATGAATGCGGAAATGTTTGTATTTGAGCATCAGAACCTCTTAACTGTTATCTTTAGTACACTAGGGAAAGTGCAAGCGCACGAATGCCCTCAGCTTTGTTGTCGGTGCGATAATATCAATCAACGGCAGGCTTCCTGAGGTCCGTTCGAACGCGTCTGAACGGCTGCTGGGTTTCGTGTCCAATGCACACCACTGCGACAACTGGCAGCCATCGCTTGCGTCGAAACTACTGGAAAACGAGGCGTTATCTGCGTGTGCTTAATTTCGTTCACGAATACAGTTATCCGCATAGTAAAAAGGGAAATTCACAAATCTAAAGTGATCTTGAGTGTCACATATGCATGGGCATGCAGCTCGCGCAACTTTATTCCCAAGCTGCAACACCACCGACACGAAACAGACATTTATGACCCCAAATTATAGCGCAATTTAGGACAGGAGTTGGTTTTTTGCACAGCACATGCCTACAAAATTAATCAAGCATTTAATATTGGAACAACTATATTGCCACGGGTATGTGCCAGTGGGGACGAGGTTGAAGTAGCGCGGGCTTTTAGGTTAAGCGTGGAGACGAAGAAGACGTTGTTGGTTTTGTTGACCACTGATGAGGTGTCCTTGTTGGTGGTGCTCCGCGTCCTCGTCGATCCCACGTCGTTACACTGGTGGAGGTGCTGGGTAGTCTCCATCCTTCATGCTTGGCACCCCTTCGCGGAACCAACGATCGAGCCCGGAATCGCCATTGCGCATCGAAACACCGGTCCACTGGTTCAGTCGCCGCCTACTAGGCCTAGCGCCCGAGTCCGGTCCCCTGAAAGAGACCTCAAGAAATTGTTTGCCTCCTGCAACTACCATGGCCACCACGGCTCCAACGCAAGTAACCCTGCAGAACCCTATGGTTCCGGAGAGCTTTCATGGTGATGCCTTTGAAGACGTGCAAGATTGGCTAGGCTAGTTCGAGCACGTCACCAAGTACAACCATATGACCAGCTCGGCGGACAAATTCTCCAGCGTCTATGTCTATCTGAAGGACAATGCTCGTACGTAGTACGTCAACCGGGAGGGAGTTTTGCCACCTGCGACGACTTCTGCACACAGCTGCTGGATACTTTTACAAGCATCGACAGGAGAGAAAATGCGCAGCGTCTCCTTGAAATACGCATCCAAAAACCCAATGAGAGCGTAACTATGTTCTCAGAAGATATGGCCCGTCTTTTCCGTAGAGCAGACCCTGACAAAGGAGCGAAAGCTGTGGTATCTCTTGCGGGGAGTGAAAGAACTGTTTGCCGGCCTAGTGAGAAATCTACCGACAACAGTGGCGGAGTTCACAAAAGAGGTCACAGTCATTGAACGTGCCCTACAGCAACTATATCGCCAGCATGACATGAGTAACTCAGGCGGCGAACACTTCCGTACTGGCTTCGAGAAACGACAAGCCTCTGCGTGAAGTTATC
This sequence comes from Dermacentor silvarum, assembly GCF_013339745.2. NCBI lineage: Eukaryota > Metazoa > Arthropoda > Arachnida > Ixodida > Ixodidae > Dermacentor > Dermacentor silvarum. The sequence goes on along the minus strand of NC_051160.1, from coordinate 105,669,087 downwards.
CGAGAGGTTCTGCGAGAAGAGCTTCATGCAGCTCGGATTTGTTAGTACGGGTATGGAACCGGCGCCAGCGGTATCTTTTGTAGCGGATGTGGTCCGGGAAGAAGTCCGGCAAGCTTTTTCAGTCGCTAGACTGTGGTAACGCGCCGCGGCGCCTTACTTATGCGGAGGCTGTTCACCGTCCAGTCAACGCAACTTCACCGCCTTTGACACCCACAACTAGACCATCACCTACGCACCAGAGTCGATAGGGTCACCCCCCGTCGACTCTACCGACCTCGCCGATCACGCCACCACAAACAATGCCATGTCTTCGACACACGCACGCCAATCCTTAATGGGCTCCATGGAGAGTTGCCACCGAACTATCAGCGACGGAAAACCGATTTGTGGCGCACCGTCAACCGCTGACCAGCGTGCTACCATTGTGGCTGAAGCTGGACACGTCTATCGAGTTTGTCACAAATGGATTAACTATCGTGCCGCCCAGTACCCAATCTTTCCTGCCAACTACGCCTATTCTCCGTATGACGGTTGACGCGCCTACGACGCTCCTGTGAACGTCCAGCCGGAAAATACGACGACGGCCCGATCACTTTCTCCTTCACCATCTCCTGCGCGCTACAATTCACCGGCTCGTCGCAGTTTAGCCGACGTCACTAGGGGCAGGTCCCCTAGCCCGCGACGGGGAAACTAGACGCAGCGACCTCCGGGGGTGAGGTTGCCAGTACTCGAAGTTCTCCATATCCCCCATTATCGACGTACGATGATGTAACGACTCCGACGAATGCAACGACGAATACGGCGAAGATGGAGAATGCAACGACCGAATACGACGGACTCAGCTACGAAAGACATAACTGACGTCGTCAGCGCCGACCTCATCGTTCGCATTGACGGCCACCAAGTAGCCGCTCCTGTTGACACTGGCTCCCATTTTTCAATCTTCATAAGCTTACAGCTCGCCGACAAACTCAGGAAGGTGAAGACGCCATGGCACGGACCCAACATAAGAACCGCCGGAGGTCAGTTGATGACACCTGTCGGGAAATGCAGCAGCCGACTCTTAATCGCCGGTTCAGCCTTCGTCGCCACCTTCGTCATTCTTTTTGAGTGTTGCAAGGAACTTATATTGGGAATGGATTTCCTGCGTGAGTAGAGTGCCGTGATTAACATCCCCGACAGAAGCGTCACGTTTGCCACGAACTCGGATATTGTCACCTATGATGAGCATCCACAACGTCGCTTACGTGTAGCTGCAGACGACGTGATACTTTTGCCGCGGAATTGCTCTGTCGTATCCGTGCACTGTGACAGCCTGCAGAATGGGAATGGAGTCGCTGAACACATCAAGGCTCTAGCACTGAATTGCGGCATCTCCATTGCCACAGCACTTATCAATGTAATCGACGGAAGCGCCCATTCTTGCTGACGAATTTCAGTAAGGATCGTCGACACATCGTGAGAGGCACTGCTGTCGCTTATTTCGACGAAGTAATGCCGATAGAAGACTGCCGCTAGCACAGGAGACGACATCTACGATCCCCACAGCTGCGCCTATTGTAGACGTTAGTTCGACGTTAACGGCCGATGAGCGACACCGTCTTCTTGAGCTCATCAACCAGTACCAGGGCTGTTTGTCATCTGCGTCAAGAGTTGGCCAAACGCCACTTACCAAACATCGCATCATTACTGATGTCGACGCCCGACCTATTCGACAAAACCCTTATCGCGTGGCCCCAAAAGAACGCGAGGCAATCCAAAGACAAGTGAAGACTATGCTGTAAGTTGGCGTTATTCGACCATCTAATAGTCCTTGGGCGTCACCTGTAGCTTTAGTGAAAAGAAGGACGGTAGCCTGCGCTTTAGCATTGACTATCGGAAGCTCAATCAGGTCACAAAGAAGGACGTTTATCCGCTGCCACGTATTGATGATTCCTTGGACAGGTTGCGAAACGCGTGCTACTCTTCCTCAATGGACTTGAATAGCAGTTATAGGCAGATCGAAGTGGATGAGAGAGAGCGTGAGAAAACTGCCTTTGTGACGCCTGACGGACTTTATGAATTTCAGGTCCTTCCCTTCGGTTTGTGTTCAGCGCCAGTAACATTTCAGCGTCTAATGGATACTGTTCTATGTGGACTCAAATGGTAAACATGCCTGGTGTACCTGGATGACATGATTGTCTTTTCCGCAACGTTCTACGAACACTTACGAAGGCTGAAGACTGTTTTTCAAGCAATACGATCTGTCAGGCTCACGTTGAAGCCTGAAAACTGCCATTTTGGATTTCAAGAGCTCCGGTTCCTCGGTCACGTCGTCAGTAACCAAGGAGTCCGACCTGATCCGGATAAAATTGCTACCGTCTCTAATTTCCCGACCACATCAGACAAAAAGGCCGTGCGACGTTTTCTGGGACTACGTGCATATTACCGGCGATTTATTGCGACTTTCTCGCGCATCGCGTGGCCGTTAACACAGCTCACCAGAGAAGATATCCCTTTCACTTGGAGCGAAGACCACCAGAGGGAATTTCATGAGCTCCGGCAACGCATGCAAGCGCCTCCCGTGCTTGCACACTTCGGTGAAGACACCCCGGCGATATTTCATACAGGCGCTAGTAATGTCGGTCTAGGGGCGGTGCTCGTACAATGGCAGGATGACAGCGAAAAGGTGATCGCTTACGCCAGTAGGACACTGTCCGAGCGGAGGCTAACTACTACACCACTGAAAAAGAATGCCTCGCAATGGTATGGGCCGTTCTGAAATTCCGTCCGTATTTGTACGGTCGGTCTTTCACCGTTATTAGCGATCACCATTCGCTCTGCTGGCTCATTAATTTGAAAGATCCTTCATGCCGGCTCGCACATTAGAGTCTTCGACTCCAAGAGTTCGACTTAACTGTCGCATACCAGTCAGGAAAAGTCACACAGACGTCGACTGTCTTTCTCGGTCTCCTGTTGAGACGGCAGCACAAGACGATGACGAGACGGTCTTTCTGGGACTCGTGGACACTGCCGATCTTTCATGCCAGCAACGGGATGACATTTGAGTTGCTGCCGCTGATTGATTACCTGGAAGGACGAACCAACAGCGTGCCGAGGCTATTTTCAAGAGGGCTGGCGTCATACTGCTTGCGCCGCAACGTACTCTACAATAAGAACTTCTCCCCCAGCGGCAGCAACTACTTACTCGTTGTTCCCTCATCGCTTCGACGTGAAAGCTTACATGCCTGCCACAACGAGCCGACCGCTGGGCACTTGGGCTACACTCGCACATTGGCACGGATTCGGCAGAATTACTACTGGCCGATACTTGCTGCGGTCGTTAAATATTATGTTGAGACATGTCTGGATTGCCAGCGCCGCAAACCGCCTTCCGTCAAGCCAGCCGGCCTTCTCCACCCTGTTCAAGTACCTGGCACACCAGTTGCACAAGTAGGCATGGATGGATTTTCTGGGCCCCTTCCCGACGTCTACTACCGGCAATAGGTGGATAATCGTCGCCACAGATTATCCTCACTAGATATGCCGAGACAGGTGCTCTGCGACGGGGAACAGCAGATGAAGCGGCGCAATTTTTTCTTGAATCCATCGTTTTAAGACATGGTGCTCCCACCGTAGTCATCACGGACAGAGATACTGCGTTCGTGGCCAGGTTTTTGGACATCGTTCTCGGTTTAAGTGGTACCGCCCACCGGAAGACCACGGTCTATCACCCTCAAACAAACGGGCTGACGGAACGACTCAACAGGACACTGGCTGACATGATAAGAATGTACGTCAATGTAGAGCACAAGAACTGGGATGAGGTTTTACCCGATGTCACCTTCGCGTACAATGCGGCTCGTCAAGAGACCACTCGCAAAACACCCTTCAACCTCGTGTACGGCCGTGAGGTTACGAAAAAATTCGACGCAATGCTCCCTCATGAATTTGATGACAATGAGACGGGTGCTGAAGAGATCACACAGCGAGCAGAAGCAGCTAGGCGAATCCACGAGCTACAGGACTGTGACGCCAGACGCTACAATCTTCGGCACGGAGCCGTAACATACAACACTGGCGACAAAGTGTGGGTCTGGACACCTATTCGTCGGCGTGGGCTCTCTGAAAAGCTCCTGCGCAGGTACTTCGCGCCCTGCATAGTTCTTCGACGCATCAGTGACGTCACCTACGAAGTCGTTCCCGGACGGCTCTCACTGCTCAAAGCGCCGACGGCATTTACACTAGGTCGTTCACGTGCTTCGTATTAAGCCGTGCTATGAAGACTGACAAGACTGCGCAGTTCTTTTCTTTATCGCAGTTTGCCCAGCTTCTGTCATCGGGACCATGATTTTAACACGAAAGTGTTTTATGCCGGGGTCCACCAAGACTTCACTGACGTATTTCCGTTACGGAAATACGTCATAGAACATAATACAAAGAAAGAAACCAGAAGAAAAAGTTCCACAAACATGCAAAATTTGGAAATCGAACCCACGACCTCTCGGTCCGCGACGATAGATCGCCGAGCGTTTAACCCATTGCGCCACAAAGGCATTTGCAGAGAGCTGCACAGACGCGCCTTATATATCTAACACTCCTCCGTGTACCCGCGCTCTTGCTCGGGGCGGTGCCGCCGCCTACGAGCAGAAAAGAGAAGTACTGCATTATGACACTAACGCGCACCGACAGTGAACGCTTCGGTGGTCTCAGCACTACGACGCCTCGATGCCAGCATTCGAAGGGACGCTGGCATCAAGAAGCACTACCAACGCCACCTAGGTGGCGTTCACCGTACTCAGCACAGCGGAGCGTGGCCTCCGCAATTAGCTCTGAAAATGTTTCTGAAGTTGATCGCGGAGGCTGCAATTACGACGCGCTGTACGCGCTGATTTGACTCGGTGACGATTCAGTTACGTGCTTTGTCTTGCGCGTTGTATTAGTGTGTCAGTTACGTGCTTCGTCTTTCGCGTTGTGCTAGCGTGTGCAGCGTAGTGCAGCTTCCATATGCACGACGGTTGCTCATGGTCATCGACGTTGGTAGTCGTGATGGAGGAGACGTGCCACCAGGCGTCAGCGTGGGTGCATCAACGCCTAAGGGCGCTTTAGCCACAAAACACCAATAGACATTATATATCAATGTGCAATAAACATTACACTACTTCTGTGAAGACACGTTTCACTTTCGTGTTCTATACCGATTCCTATATAAGAGGGATCAACCACATTTTTTTTCTACGGGGGGAGCCAATGAAACACCTATACTGCCGCGGGTATGTGCCAGTGGGGACGAGGTTGAAGTAGCGCGGGCTTTTAGATTAAGCGTGGAGACGAACAAGACGTTGTTGGTTTTGTTGACGACTGATAAGGTGCAATCACCCGATTCTCGGCCAATCCACCATAGTGGGTAAGAGCCACTTTTGAAAGCAAGCAAGCAAGCAAGGTGTCCTTGTTGGTGCTGCTCTGCGTCCTCGTCGATCCGACGTCGTTACAATATTCAGCAGCGTCTATGCTCCGTCAGTGCGGCACAAACGAAACCAGCGCTATTTCCAGTACGACCGAGCGAACTCCAGCGATAACCAGCACGTCTACAGCGCACACCAGTGCGCCCCTGCGTCATAGCAGTGAAACCAGCGTCTCGTCCAGTGTGACCCAGCTCCTATCCAGCGATTTCACCAGTGTCGCAGTGACTCCCAGCGTGTGCCAGCGTCCCCAGTGCCACCCAGTGTCAAAAAACGCACTGGCTTCACACTGGAAGGCATTGGATGACGCTGACTTTTGCAATAGGGATAGGTATATGCATTGTATACAGATAGTGCCTGAGAGACGCAGAGATAGACATCAATCAAACGCAAGACTTCATCAGAAGGTGTCTGCCAGGCGCCGTCGACTGTGCTAATAGCAGAAGACGGCGTTACGCCGAAGCGGCTCAACATGTTAAGCATCTTCCAAGTGCCCCGTTTGCAAGCCCAGCCTCAACCCCTTGTAGCGTCATAAACAAAGCTTTCGTAGGTGGCCAGCAGGATTGGGGATGCGAGCGACAATCTGTATCAACCTATTTTAAGACCAATAAATAAATTATGTATGATTATTTGTAGATATGGCATGTTGCATCGAGCTACCGTGCAATATTTGCGCAATTTAAAATCGTAGGAAATAACGGAATCGGCGACATACATCACAATCTGCCAATATGGCTATGCCAGTGAGTAATGTGGGAAAATAAATTGACTAGAAGAAGCAGAGCCGGCTATTGACCAATGCCGGCGCTGCCAGTAGGCAATGTGGGACACTAGAATGGCAATGAACGGCAGGGCCGGCTATCTGCCTGTATTGGCGCTGCCACACGAAATGGGCCCTTTAGTGGTATGCCCGCACTGGGCCATTCCTGACGCGGGTAGCGCTGCGGGTTTCGGGCCTATATTCGTGCCGGTGTTTGCCGTGATATTGCCGTGCTGGGGCCAGCCTGGTTGTGTGGCTTGGGTGCTAGTCGTATGCACCACCGTTACTCATTTTGCTAAAATCTTAGTTAACTTTTGACAGCCAGTTACTAGCTTTCGGTTATCCAAATTCAAGAACAGATCTACAGAATGATGTGGCGAAGTCAACGGGGGTTGTTTATGGAGGGAAGAATGGTGAGTACAGATGTGTGGTGGGGGAACTACGTTGCGAAATACATATTTTTTCCGGTTGAATTCCTGCGTCCGTGGAGACTGGCACGCGCGCACAAGCTCTCGTAGGCACGTGTTACGTGATCAGAAAAGCAAGTGCCTCTTCTCCAAGACAGCAGCAGCCGTGGTCAGGGAAGTCTGGTAGGGTTCGTTAAGCAAGCTTCACTTTAATACGCTCATAGAAGCGTTTCCTCTATTTCCCTTGTGAGCACCAATGCCGCAGCTCAAGGAAAAGCTCCCGCGAGCGAAGCAGAGACGAAGGGGTGAAACGCGTTCATTCGCTGCATGCCTGCGTTCACACGTTCCAGTTCCTCAGTGATTGTTGCTATCGTTTCGAGGTGCGAGCAGCCATGAACGAAGGAGAAGGTATGTGCTGGCGCATGATGCCTGAAGCCAGGACAATACAAACCACTGACATGGTGAACCACCTTGTGATGGTGTGGATAGTGGCGTGTGGCGGTGACAAGACCAGATTGGAATGATGATTGTGTTGTGGCAACAAGAAGAAGAGAATTGCTGGTGGTGATTGAGAAGGAAGACAACGTGCTACGGACAAAGAAGCGGCGTGAGAGCGCGAGGGCGTGAGAGCGAGCAGCGGCCTCAAACGTCAGCCTACAGAAAGGCGGTTCAAGGCTCGGGTACGAGCGACCGGGTGGCCTGCTGCCGTGCGGACCCGGGTGGAGATCCCGCTCGTGGCTGGGCTCTCCTGCCCACCAGCAGCTTGCTGTTCTAGCGGCCTGGTGCAGTACTTCCTGCTGGGGACCGGGACGCCTGAGCTACCTGCCTGCTGACCGAGCCCGATGACTACTGGCGACCGGGTGTCCTGCTACCGTGCGGACCTGGTCGTAGATCGCGCTCGTGGCTCTGCTCTCCTGTGCACCAGCGGCCTGCTTTCATAGCAGCCTGGTGCAGTGCTTCCTGCTGGCCACCGGGGCGCCTGTACTATACCTGTCCACCGACCGAGGTCGCCGTTCTAGCAGCGGAGGCATTGCAGGTCAGGCGTTACTGGCCAGTTACAGCAGTGGCCTAGTGCTCTACCGGCCTGCTGTTTCCCTGCTTCCACGTCGCGACAAGGTGCGGCGTGGTGGTGACGGTGCAGGACGTGGCCGTCGCAACATCGCACCAGCTGAGCTGGTGCCCGACAGCAGCTACGTAGCCACAACGACCACCGTCACGGGCACCGCAACGACGATGCACACGGGCGAGTGGTGACGCATGAGTGCTAGGCACATTTGAAAGGTCAAACGATTTCTGAACTCTAGTCCACATACATGTAAATAATCTGTATGTTTATCTTCTGTATTGTGTTAGCGCGTCTTGGTAAAATATGTGTTTTGTGTAACAAGCTCCGTCTGCAGTGTCGTTATTAAAGGTTCCTGGGCCCAAAGGAAACAGCGAGTTTGTTTCCATCACACACCTATGTGTTGCCATAACAACGGCACTATGATGGATCAGCATCGGAGTCTATAATTTGATTCCCCGGCATCTATAGAACCACTTTCAAGAAGACCATCGATATAACGCCCGAAGTTTGTTACCGAGGTCACATGAAGGAAATCGAAATTATGCAACACATTTCAATTACTCTAATAGGGGACCAACGGGGTAGATGTTGACACGCGACTGGCATGGAGACAGTAGCTTGGGTATCGCCGTGTCGGGCCGTGCCGTTGTTTCCTTTTTCGGCCGTAAGTGGGACGCCTAGCCATAAACCGCATCTGCGGTAAACTTTCTTGCGTGACCGCAAACCGCCGTGCTGTAAATGTACAGCTCTCAAACGTGTCGCCGTAAACCTATCTCTATTTCAACATAGGGCGCTGCCGCTGAGCAAATCGCAGCGCAGCGACGGTTGCCCTTGCTCGGAAATTGCTGTTTCAGTGTCGTTTAAGGTCTGCACCACCCGCACTTGACGAGCTCACGAACTGCATAAACCCACCTTGGCTTCGCCTATTGGACGAGCATCTGCGTGACATACACGACAGATACGCTGTAAAGGTAGCTGCAAAGCTACAAAGAAGTCAAGTTCTACTCAGCAGCTGAGAAGCAGACGAAGTTTGCATTGCATAAAAGGTGAGAACCATTGCATGAATTGGAGCTTTCTTTTCACGCTGCACAAGTTTGTGGTTGGGCATTTTACCGTAAATTGAGGACTTTCGAAGTTTATTAATTTGTGTTTGCAAAGTGTGTATTTACAGAGAAGACAAACCATCCTGAAGTGCACCGCCGTATACTCAAAAATGTGCTTGAAATTATCTATGGCATCCTGTTGTAGCCGAATTTAGTTAAACTCCGTTGAAATAAGTTCGTGTTTGTCTTATTGTGGTGGTCTTCATCCCTCTGTGCTGCAACGTTTAGCTTTCATATGTCGTATTATCTAAAAAAGTGAGATATTCGATTTCGGGGCGATATTTTGAAAAATCAGCACCAATACCAAGAATAATTTGTATTTTGAACGGCTGTTATCAGCCTGCGGGCACAAACTTAGATCGACTAGCAGAGCACGAGCACTAGAAGATATATATTAGGCATCGTACGCTAACGCCTTAATTCCTTATTTGTCTGAACGCAAAGGCACAAAGTGCTACAACGCATACTTAAGTTTTGAAGGTATTGCTCTATAACACTTAAATTTAGCCGTGCTCGCAAGCATGAGATGCTATGAAGCCGGTGTTCTGCTACCGTACGCCACGAGAACGCGTAATACGAGGCGCAATTTTATCCGTGCGCAATTCTTTACACGCGCGAGTTTGAGGAACTGTAAGTATACATAAAATTACGGCATACGAAATTTCAATGAAATAACATCGTGTTCAACCTCCGCCACTGAGCACCTACTAAAGCCACTTGCCTCGTCGCCACCATAGTGCCGATAGTTTAGCAGATAAAGTGTAGTCGACTTCCACGATGTCGTCTCTACCGGCAAGGCAGTAGCGCCGGAACTGAGGACGGCTGGTCAGTCTGGACACGTTGAATTTCGACGCTGTGGCGTGATCGTAAACATAGGCGTGGACATGGCCCGAAACCCCTTGTAGATCGATGCGATTTCCATCTTGCTTCCGAAAAATCTCCAGTAGTTTGGCCACGGTGGTGTCCCTGACAACGGCTCGAGCTGTTAAAGAAGCCTGGCATCAGCCACACGTATAATCAAGATATGGTTTCTGGGAGCGTAGCAAGGAAATTATCATAATAAGTGGTTAGGAAAACGTGTACGTTACAATCACAAAGCGGCGCAGAATGTAGAAGGCCGCCTCACTAAGTGCAGTAACTGAATGTTGTGGGTTCGGTAAGAGCCAACAGTCTTTCCGCTCACTCTAATTATCATTTATCTCTTTACTTCTGGCTTTCAATTATGCACAAAAATTACATTCGCCCATGTTTTCTGCGGCGTTATTGTCGATCACCTGGTATGGTAGTGGCTAACAAAAAATGCAGCCTCTGATGTTTTCATAGTTTTCTGGCTCATAGCGTAGCGAGTGCCCTGAATTCGGCAGACTTGATGCCGTGAGGTATATAGGAAAATAGCAAACTAGGGTTTATTTGGCAGTTGCTAGTCCCTAAGGTCACGTAGCACGTGACGTCTGGGGTTAGACGGACGTTCCACGTCACCCGCGTTATTTTTTGTGAATGGCGCTGCCTAACACTTCTAGTGCTAATCGTACACAGACGCAAAATGTCTCAAAAAAGTGGGTGGTTGGATCGTCCCTGCAGTATATTGATCCGTTCAGCATCGCACGCGTAATGCAGAAGCGTTGGGTTCGGCTGCCACCTTCAGCAAGTTGTTTTTTCGTCCAATTTTCTTTCCCTTTATTTTATTATTTTTTATTTCAATGAAAATTTACAGTTAGTTTCCCTTATAATTTCCTTGACTTCATTGTCTGTTGCTGCATGTGGTTGTGACTAACAAAAAAAGCGCCCCTCCGTTCCCCATTCTTCGCAGTAATTGCATAGGGAGGGTCTCGACTACGGAAGCCTTCAGCTATCATACGAGGACCTATAGGCCAGCTTCTTGCTTCATTTTGGCCAGCTGTCTGGCATATTTAAACTAAACGTAGCCAATTAACTTCCAGTACGCTTTTCCCGCCTTCATTGTTTGCTAATTAGTATAAGTGTTACAAACGAGAAATCCAGCTCCTCTAATCCATTTATCCTTCTCGCTCAAATGAAATACATGAGAGTTTGATGAGAAGCACTCATTTATAAAAACTGAATACTTGGTTGATATGGTTTGTCGAGATTGGCTAAAATGTGGATTCTGGAAACAAGCACCAATCAATTATGATTCTATGGAAAATTGTTAGCCAGCGCTACTCATGACCCTGGCTGCAGATGTGGAACATCCTTTTGAGCAGTGGCTTTACGCACTACGTGAACTTTAGCAGCAGGTAACTGACAAATTTGCTGAGGAAACAGAGCGAAATTTTTACTCAATGCATATGAGGATTTACGTGAAGCCATTGGTCAATAGAATGTTTGGAATCCGCCGCGATGGCACTGAGTGGTAGTGGTTATAACTCCCTGGATTAGATCCCGGCCCCGGCGGCCGCATTTCGATAGAGGGGAAAATGCAAAAACGCCCATGTGCTTGCGTTGTAGTACACGTTAAAGAACCCCAGGTGGTCAAAATTAATCCGGAGCCCTCCACTACGGCATGCCTCATAATCAGAACTGGTTTTGGCACGTACAACACCAGAACGAAGAAGAAGATCTTGTACACATACATGTAGACGTACATGTAGATCTGTAGACATACATGTAGATCTTGTACATTACATGTAATGTAGACGTGGGACCAGTCGCCATCATAGCTGAATTGGTAAAGCAAAGCATGCGTATAGCAGTTGGTGTAGGTTTAGCTCCCACGGGCGGCAATGTGTTTTTTTTCGTCCACTTTCTCTTTATGTTGTCGTTATCGTTCACACACTTCAGTTTAAACAACTAGTTTCCCCATGCCTTCCTTGGCTTCATTACAGTTGGCTTCACATGGCTGTGAATCCCATGGGTATTTGTGGCTGAAAAACTCTATTAAAAATAATGCATGTTCTGTAACTGCCATATCGGCAAATCCCACGCGGATAATAAAAATACACGTATGATCCCATTTGATCACAATGATCTTTAAATATAGAAGCCATGGGGCATGCGAGTTTTTTGGATAGGGCTGAGAAAATTTTTTAAAAAGCTAAGAACAATAATTGAGTTGGAAGAAAAGACTGTCCTTGTGGAATGCAATTTAATTTGTGTTTGCTTGACCTTTGAACAGGAGAATGAGGAGGCCTATACAAATTAACACCGCGCTTTAGTTTTCCTATTGGGTCATTTCTATTCCATATGGCAGCTTTACATGGTTTACCATTCCAATACCACATAGAAACTTTAACCGGAAAGGCTGGTGCTTTAATTACTGAAATTGCGCATGACTTACAGGGACACGCCGTCAACTCCCAGGGAACCACGAAGTTGACAAGTATAGTAATCGTGATACGTTCATTCATTCCTAGAAGAAAGGGAACAGGGAGACGCATAATGAGTACACATTCATCAGGAAAAGCTTGTTCGGTTTCACTGAATAGGAAACGAGCCTCCGAAGTCACTAAATGACGCCCATGTCCGGCGTCAACCAAGTCCATGAAATGGCTCTGAATTCTCGAGTGTATTCCAACCTCTGTTTACTAAGTCCCTCCTTCTGTGGCAGCTACTCCGTTACACTAGTTGAATAATGGTTGTACTGTTTATCAGCTCTACATACCAGCTCATCGTTTTCACGGTCACTGTGAAAACGATGAAGGTTTCTGAAGCGTGACAATATTCGTCAACAAGGTAAACACGGAATTCAGTTCAGCAAATTTATTAATGGAGTAATGAGCACATTGTTGTGTGTTCAGATAGGTTTGCTAGGTGCTTCGAATG